>NC_022017.1:7954586-8008724 GCF_000317375.1 Microtus ochrogaster
CCAGCTTCACACTGCACAGCCCCACACTGCACAGCCCCACACTGCCCAGCTCCACACTGCACGGCCCCACACTGCCCAGCTCCACACTGCACAGCCCCACACTGCACGGCTCCACACTGCACAGCTCCACACTGCACAGCTACAGGCTACATCTAGAACAAACCACCAAAGCCCAAGGCTCATGGACCAGGCTGTGACGAAGTCAGCTGCGCAGGAGGTACCCAGAATCTCCTGGTGTGCTGCCAACTCGAAGGCGCTTGTGCCACATGGCTATTTACTAGCATCCAAGATGGAAAGGAATGCACATTAGAAGCACCCTGGGAAACCAGAGGAAAGCCTTGTTGTTATCTCTAAGTGTGCTTGTACACACTAGAAACATATTCGCCACAATAATATCCATTCAGCTTTCCATCGTCATCTGTCCTATCCCTGTTCTGCTAATCTCACCTTCACAATCTTTGTCTCAATAACGAAGTTTTCTCATGTGTAGTTCAATTGATGGGTCATTAAGAGACTGATCTATAGTGCTATTTTATCTATGTTTTAATAGATAAAGGTTGCCCGAAGAGGTCAGGGAGTGGTGGCACTCATATTTAATCCTAGGACTCGAGACCACCCTGGGCTACATGAGATTGAATCTGTCTTAAAAGAGAAATGGAACTCACACAAAGGTGATCCCAGCACTTGGGAGTCACACGCCTTTAAACTCAGCACTAGGGAGGTGGAGACAGGAGCGGTAAGGCTGGGTGGAGAGAGGTATACAAGGCAAGAGCTCATTGCAGTCTGAGGTTTGGTGAAGAGCATTGCTGTCTGCAGTCACGCTAAGTACAGATTTGCCCCTTTGTCTGTCCCTTGGTAGAGGAAAGAACTCTCTAGTGGCTTGGCTGCTTTGCTTCTCTGATCTTCAGCTTGAACTCCAATATCTGTCTCTGGGTTTTTATTATTCATGCTACACTGATCCTGGGACTACTTTGAAGAAATCTGAGTGTGTGCCATGGACACACTCGTGGGCAGAAAGCACTCCTTTGAACGGATACCAAAGTTCCATGCTGTCCTGTAGAACTTTGATCTGAAACAAGTGGGTGCCCTGTCTTAATCGAGCCTCACTGTTTGGAGCCTGTGCAGCGGTGCTTCTCCATTGTCACAACCCATCAGGTTCCACGTTGACCTGCAGGAAGCCTCCCTGCCCAGCCTCCAGCTGAGGGGAGCTCAGGCTGTTGGGTGCACACTTGTGCTTGGTGTGACGCATGGTGTCAATCATGTCTGCCAGGCCCATAGGCAATGGACTCATTCATCGTGCTTGTACTGTATCTCCAGAGGAAAGAAGTCCCCTGCTGAAGGCATGTTTGTGGAATATATGTGAAACCCCATATAAAAGGCTGACTCTACGGGTTCTTCTTCCTCCCCACATGTGTGTAAACACCCTCAGTACTTCACAGAAGGAGTCAGAGGAATGCCAAGAAGGCAGCGCGAGAACTCCCTCCACAGTGTTGACACACTCTTCTGCATAAGGTTGGGTACCTAATTTAAACATGATCAATAGGCAAAGCTCCAAATCTCCTCTTAGTGCCAAATGACATGGAAGAAATACTCCAAAGCATAAAATTCTTGCATGTTTTTGGTCAGGGGACTCTGAGAGAGACCCCATTCTTTAAACCTGTATGCATATTTTCCCCAGTTATTCACAGTGTCTTATTAGTTACCTCCAGGGCACAGCGGAGCCTCATCTTTTAGCTCAGGAGAGTAGGTCCCTGCCTTGGGGAATAGGAAAAGGTCCGGGAGATATATGTGCAGGTGTGTCCCTCCTTATCACAGAGAATCTGAGACAGTTTCTCAGATGCTCGAGGCCATCAGCCTGAGGAGGCCGCCAGACCAGAGGCCGCCAGACCCAAAGTCGCCAGCCTACGATTAGCAGAGCAATACAAACCTATCCCTGTCCTGTCTGCTGTCCTACCCCTCCTAGAACTCAGTCTGCCCTACAGTTCTGCATGCTGACTCGGGCCTGCAGAGCTGCCTTTGCATGCTGTCCATAGTTCTGCATGCTGACTTTGGCCTGCAGACCTGCCTGTGCCTGCTTTTTCTCCAGATTCTTGCAATGCTAAAGAGATAGGTCCCCGTGGCTACCAGCATTTTTGTGACAGTTCAGCCACAATTTTTTGTGCTTATGTATGAACCGCCAATATGCAGTAAGAGAAAATTATGTTCCCTGTATCTTTAAATTAAATTTTACTATCAAATTATTTTTATGGTGTTTTCCAAAGCAATAATGACAGCTATTTTACCAGGAGAACAAAATTTGCAAAGTAATTACCAGCATCACATTCTTTAACTTAAAGTATTGCCATTCTAAACCCCCCTACCCCACCTTCTCCCTTTCCTATCCCGTAGAAAATTACAAAAGTTCTTGTCTAAAAGCAGAACTTGACTCTAAGGCCTTACGAAGTGGGAGGTGTTGCTCCTCAGTAGCTATCTTAAAAGTCTTCAGGAAGAATAAAAATAAATAAATAAAAACCAAAACCATTTTTCTCCTTTCTCCATAGGCTAACTCCTAGCCCAGCCTAGATTCAACAGCTAAAAAGCTCCCTGGCAGTTTTGGAGTTGAGCACTTGGGCCTTGTCACTGCAGGATATGTCCGGCCCTGGCCCCTTTCACTCTCTCACCCCCAATAATTTCTGTCCCTACCTTTCATAGGAAGCTTTTATGGAAGGAAGGGGCTGGGGTAGGAGAGGAAGAACAAGGATCAGAAGGGCCTGTTCTTCCCTCCTAACACTGCAGCAGCCCATCCAGGTCATGGACCCTTCCTTAGGAGGAGACTTGGATATCCCTGCATGCCACATTCCCTGTGTGGCAGGATGCCCCTCTTTGTTTTTTCCTAGTTGGCTGTCTGATGCACTGTGCTAAAGAAGACGCGAGACTGTAGGAGGAGATGCTTAGATAACCATGGCTGGTCTGCGGTGTTGGGGATGTCCTGGGTGTGCCCGTTAGACTTGCTCAGAAGTAAATGGAAACGCTCTGATGGAGAAGAAGCAGTTTCTGCTGTACTTTGATTGAAAATTTTACATGTATCTGTTTATAATTAAATTCTACTATTATATCATGTTTATGTACATAAAAGCATCATGTTAGCCCACATTCAGCTTAAGGTGAAACTATGTGTTAGACTAGCTAGGCAATCCAGAGTTATAAGTAGCATTTAAACATTTAAAATGCTTTTATGATAATTCGTATGGCAAGTTTCTGATAAAATTCCAGTTTTCAGGAAGCATCTCCAGTAGGAGGTTGTTCTACCCAGAGTTCATTTGGTCCTTTCACATCATTCTCCCTGCACTTCCTTTTGTCATTGAAATAGGCAAAAGTCATGCAAATTAATTTCATTGGCTGCATAACACAGCTGTTCTTGGTAAGTAAAAATGGAAATCAGTGCTTTTCCTGCAACTCATCAGGGTTCTGTTTCCTCTGTGGTCATTTCCTCGGAAGGCTGAGGTCAGGAGAGGCAATCTTCTGGGGGTTGATGGCAGCAGAGGCCTGCGCTTTGTGCCTTTCCCTCGGCTCCACCAGATTCTCTCTCCGTGCACGGCTGTCTCTCAGAGCTGCTTAAACAGTGTCACCTTGGTCTAGGTGAACCCCACATTCAGGGAACCTACTTCAAGCCCCTTAGAGTCTCAGAGTTTATCATGGGTTGGTTTCCTCTTATTTTTCTTCTGTCCAAATTCTTCCTCTGTGTAGTAATAGGAGCAGCGGGGCTGCGTCCCCAGCACCCCGGGCTGCCTGCTAGCTTATGCCCCGAAACAACAACACACAAATTGTATTCATTTAAACACTACTTGGCCCTTTAGCTCTAGCCCTTACTGGCTAATTCTGATATCCCGATCAACCCATCTCTAATAATCTGTGAGCACCTGAGCACCGGTCTTACCGGGAAGATTCTAGCCTACGTCCATCCTGGGTCGGAGCTTCATTGCGTGTGTCTGCCCGGATGGCGTCTCTGTCTGAGGCGTCTGCCCCCGAGAGGAGAGCTGTTGAGTCTCTGCTCACTTCCTCTTCCTCCCAGCATTCTGATCTGTTTACTCCACCCACCTATGTTCTAAGCTATGAGCCCAAGCAGTTTAGTTATTTTATTTTTTTTAACCAATGAAATCAACAGATTGATATATGACACTCCCACATCACCTCTGCAGCTTACGCTGGACTTAGGTATTCTTGGAGACCCTGGCATCCTCCTGTGGTCCCCAGTGCTGGGTTCAGAGAGCTCTGTGACGAATCACTCCAGTATAGCAGCTCTCCTTCTCTGTCTCACTCTGCCCACTAGAATTTTCAAGTTCATCCTGAAGGCAGGCCCTGTAAATTATACCCCATGTTAGACCGTGTTAGACCATGTTAGACCCTTCATCTCACTCACAGCGTGTTATCCCCCAGAGACTTCAGGTTCTGTGCCTGCTGTCACCCTCACTACATTCCCCTCAAGTTTACTTCCTCAGTGGGTAAGCCTGATCCATATAGTCCCATTCTTAATGGCTACAAGAGTCACAGAGGAGCCTGTCACAGTCTGGATCTTCCTGGTGCACACTGTTCTTTAGTTCTTCTTTTGATTCTTTAGGTCTAGGGCCAGATGAAATAATTTCTTCTATTCTCACTCAGTGGGATGGGGGTGAGGGGAGGCAGGCTGCTTTATAAAACTGTGGCGCACACCTTTAATCCCAGCACTCGGGAGGCAGAGGCAGGTAGATCTCTGTGAGTTCGAGGCCAGCCTGGTCTACAAGAGCTAGTTCCAGGACAGGAACCAAAAAGCTACAGAGAAACCCTGTCTCGAAAATCAAAAAAAAAAAAAAAACCCAAAACAAAAAAAAAAAAAAACCCCAAAAAACCTGTAGCTTGTTGGCTCTGGTCTCAGGCAGCTCTCTGATAGCTGAGCAAGAAAGAGAAGGATTTTTTAGCACCTATAGACAGGAAGGTACCTGGACATGGAAAACCTAATTGGGCCTAGGTCACTCACTATCGTTGTGAGGGTCTTTGGAAAGGGTAGAAATTGACCTTCCTAACAAGTCTCCCTTGGCAGTAGGAGCTTCTTGAATTTCAAGAGATAAAGATGTGTTTTCTAAGCATGGTAACACTATGGAGCAGCCATTCTCTGCCTTCCTAGTGCGGTGACCCTTTATTACAGTTCCTCATGGTATGGTGACCCCAACCACAAAATCATTTTGTTGCTACTTTATAACTGTAATTTCGCTACTGTTATGAGTCGTGCTATAAATATCCGATGTACAGGATATCTGATACGTGGCCCCTGTGAAAGGGTCATTTGATCCCCAAAGGGGTTGCACCCCACAGACTAAGAAGTGCTGCTTTGGGTTGTTGTGGTAATGTAACTAAAATACAGGTTCAAAGGCCGCAGTTCAGGCTGCTGGTGAAATGAATCCTTTAGGATGAAGTCTTGGGGTTTCTGTTCCACTGCCTGGTCCAGATGACTCAAGCCAACTTCTGGTCCCTTGTCAAGAGTTAGAGACTATAGAGTTATGTACATTTCTTCCCCGTTGTTTGAAATTTCATAGAGATTCATTCATTATTTGGTCTACAAAGTGATCTTATTTTGCTGTTAGAAATACAGGCTTTCCCCAGAAAGCAGCATCTTTGTAATGTTAGGTAAGAGGAGCAATTAGCATCAGGTACAGCAGGGATGCTGGAGAAGGGATGCGAGATGTATTCAGAAATATTCTCCATGAGGCAGCTCCTCGCTTTCCTTCACATCTCCGCTTCAACGCTAGGCCCTCAACAATCTCTTTACTTCTTTGTTATTTTAATACACAGTTCTCTACTAGACAGCAAATGCTTAACAATAAAGGTGTCCTGTGTCTGTCTTAGTCCCCAGATTGTTTAATCAACAACAGAACCCTGATCTGTTCACCCCTGAACGCCAGTGGCTCTCATGCCTTGCCTCCCAGTGGGTTCTACTTGGAGAGGGATGGCAGTGTGAGCATGGGATGAGAGAAAGCTAAAGGCATGTTACAGAGGCATCCAAATGGCCATCCCCAACCCCACTGACGTGTAGCCTGGGGAGGAGAGTGTGTAGGTTGCCATGATATAGTTCTTTCAGGGCTTGCTCTGAAGGAAAGCTGGAGAACAGGAGACCTCCTGTCATAGAACCCTAAGGCTTGCCTGCCCTAAATCTTCAATCTGCTGAGACCTAAAGAAAAGCAAGTCCATGGTAAGCTAAAAAAAAGGAGGACTTGGGTTTAGTCTGAAGATTCTCCATCTAAAGCAGGACACTCACTTTACATTTGGATAGAATAATCTCAATCTCTCTCTCTCTCTCTCTCTCTCTCTCTCTCTCTCTCTCTCTCTCTCTCTCTCTCTCTGTCATCCCCTGCCCCTTGAGGGTCTTTGCAAACACCAGGGCCATCAGAGTAATGATCTATACAAGGCAAGAAGGAACTAGGTTCAAGTCCAATTAGCGGGTGCGGTTCAAACTTCTAGAGTGGTGGATCTCGGCCTGTGGGTCTCAACTTCTTGGGGGTTGAAGGACCCTTTCACAGCGGTAACCTAAGATCCTCAGAAAACAGATATTTACATTAGGATTCGCAACAGTAGCAAAATTGCAGTGATGAAGGAGCAATACAAATAATGGTATGGTTGGGGGTCACCTCAATGTGAGGAGCTGTATCAAAGGGTCGCGGCATTAGGAAGGTTGAGAACCATGGCTCCAGCGTCTGATACTGGACAGTTTATTGTAAGCATATTTAAGTACGGTACAATATGGGAAAAGTTTCCTGGTGTAACACAATCCCCTGGGCACAGGAGGCATAATTACACCGAAACTCTTCTCTGGAGAACAGGTCACTTCTTGCATGAAGATGGGATCTAGAGAGGCTGTGTGTGTTATCTTAAGAGCCTGGGGGAGGATCTGGTGTGGTCTCAGCCATACAGATAGGGCAGTGGTCAGGGGAGCCCTGGGCTAAACATATAGCACAAAGGTCCTCTAGACTATTAGCTACCTTCAGTCCTGGTTGTGGGAGCTTGGGGCAGGGGGCGGTTATGACCTGGAGCTACAGATAACACAGGGGTTACCTAGACTCTTAGTCACCTCTGTTCCCAACTTTCTGGTTGGTGAACAAGTTAGACATCTTTTTCTTGAAAAGACAAACTCTGCATGTTTAACATTCCTGGCTTCCCTGGCGGTCTCTCTGATCAAAACCTTTGTAATCCCAACATAGCCTCTTTCCTTCCCTCCTTTCTATTTGTGTGCATGTGTATGTATCTGTGTGCATGTGTATGTATGCATGTGTGTGTTCATGTGTGTATATGTGTATGCATGTGTATATGTGTGTGTGTGCATGCATGCGTGCATGTGTTTGTGGTAGCCAGAGGTCAATCTCAGGTATCTTTCTTCATCACACCCTTTTTTTTTGTTTTGTTTTGGTTTGGTTTCTCATTCAACCTAGAGCTTGCCAATTCAACTGCGTGGGCTGACCAGCAAACCCCAGGTTCCTCCTGTCTTTGCCTCCTCAACCTTGGGATTTCAAGCGATGTCTGGCTTTTTATGTGGGTGTTCAGGATCCAGACTCAGTTACTCCTGCTTGCGAAACAAGCTCTTTACTTCCTGAGCCATTCCCCTGTGCCTGGAATAAATTTTCTTGCCTTGTAAGAATGAGCAGGACAGTGACCAGGAAGGCTGGGATCAGAATGATGAGAACATCTAAGCCGGAAGTTAGAGCAGGGCATCAGCCAGCACGCTCCATTCAGTGTGCTTGCTCTCCTACCTGTCACCAAGTTAATGTGCACAAAGGCGTGTGTGGCACAGGAGTGGAGCCCTGGGTCAAGGGATATCGTTGCAAAGGGAGAGCAAAGGAGATAAAACAATGGGTTTCTGGACAGAAGGCACAGAGTAATGAGGATATTTGGAATTTATATTCAGGGACGCAAATGTCACGCCATCTTGACAAACTCACTCACTAATTTGCTCCATTGAATGAGAATGGCCAAGTTTATTTGATTGGATTTCCCCTGGATTCTATGAATTCAATTGGCAACATGAAAATTGGTTGCATTACAAGCGACCAGCAGAACCATGAGCTGAGATATGACTTTGTCCTTTACTCGTTAAATATTGCAGAATCTTGCAACACGTCTTTCCTAACATACAGCGTGCTGCAATATGTCAACACAGGTTTAAGAACAGATGTGGGGCTGACTGTAAATCCCAGTTTCCAATCGATCTTCTCATGTTTTTTGCTTATTTGTTTAAGGTTTAAAGGGATCTCCCTCTGCATTCCATGCTGTGTCCTTCTTAAAACTGAGATCCCCAAGGTCTCCACACCAGACCCCACTCTCAGAGACTCCCTCCAGTTCGGCTTCTTAAAGGCTCTAAAACCTCCCTCGAACTCTTTGTGGTAAATTGATATAAAAATGTCTCCTTCCCTTGTTTTCTGAACCAGTGGAAGATCCCACATTAGAAAGACCCCCCGCCCCCACTCCCGCTCCCCCCACAGACACACACAAGTGAGATCACTTCCCTTCAGGTGGCAAAGAGAACAACCCGACAGTGAGCGAACTGTGGCACTCGGGGTGGCGAGGCCACCCAGGCAGCCTAGCAGAAATGAAGCCAGAGCCCCGCGTTCTTGACAGACTCTGGGGGGAAAGCATAGACCGCACCTGAGCAGGCACGGTGTCCTGCTCCGGAGCCCACGGCTTCAGAAGGGTGGCGTGTAGGCTCACACCGTCTCAAGGGCACTATCCACACACAGCTGCCTCCCACAGGCGTGTGAGTAAGCTGAGCAGCACCCAGCCAGGCAAGCCAAACAGCCTTAGACTTATCTGCGTTATTCCTGCGGCAGAGTCTACCCTTCAGTGCGGTCCTGCCATTTTACACATCTGTGTGGCACACTCTGGTGACAGTGCTTTCCTCTGCCACGTTACAGTCTCCGCAAGGACAGGACAGCATCCACGTACATCCTCTCACACCTCTCGGGAGGTGCCAGTCAAAATCTGTCCAGTAGGAGAATCCATGCGTGCAGGTTTCTGAAGAAAGTGATAGGGAGGGGCCCTGATACACAAATCTGAGGCTGTGCTTTTGTTATTTTTTTTTTTTGTTTTTGTTTTGGCTTTGTTTTGTTTTGTTTTGAGATGGGGTTTCTCTGTAGCTTTGGAACCTGTCCTGGAACTAGCTCCTGTAGACCAGGCTGGTCTCGAACTCACAGAGATCCGCTTGCCTCTGCCTCCCCGAGTGCTGGGATTAAAGGTATGCGCCACTACAGCCTGGCTGTGGGGCTGTTTATAGGCAGATAGAATCTGGAAGTAAGAAACCACTCAAGGGAAGCCAGCACCTAAGGGACATGAGCTCCCAAGGGTGTTCCTTTGTACAATCAAGTGAGCCCAAGGTTCAGTTTTTTATTTCCTGACAAGAACACTCTTCTGAGATGGCTCGTCATCCAAGTTTGCCACATGCACGTAACCCCGAGTTTATGGTCTTGTATTGACCTGGGAGGACAGCAATGAGAGACCTGTGCTGTCCTTTTTCCTGACAGCTTCATCGGAGTTGGGCTGGAAGGACATTGGTCTCCAGTGAAGCAGAATAGAGAATTCTGGCGGATCAGTGGCAGTTGCGTGGAGGGGGAAGAGGCGAGGCTTTGCGATTCACGTTCCCCAATGTCTGTGTAGGACGGGAGATTTCCCCCTTCTTATTGAAAGAAGTCTAAGCCCCCTCACAGCCTCTGCTGAGAGAAACCACCCTAGCACGAACATGAGAGCTCAGCTTTGAGAGGTGAGAAAGGGTGGAGGTGACAAACCCATAGCATGGCTTCTAGGAAGGGGACAGTACTGAGGAACACAGAGACATGGAAGGCCACTGGCCTTAGAAAGCTGGGGAGCCCTGTTAGGAAGAATATGGTCGGTACCCTAAGGGAGAGTGCTGGAAAAGAGGGCGGAGGCCTTGGTGCTTTTGACTGTTTGGTTGTATGCAAAGGCGCTTCCCGATTTTTGAGTGGAGATCTTTTAGCTGGTGGAGTTTACAGAGTGTGAGCATAGCCCAGCTGTTTCTTAGTCCTCCTTCTCCAACCTCAACGGTTTCTTTTCCTTCCTCACCCAGTGAGCTTGTGATACTGCCCGAAAAGAATTTACTCCAAGCAAGCAGTATATCAACACTTGTCCCTTATTTTTCAGAGAAACCGAGTCACTAGAAGGTAGCTAATTTGTCCCAGGGTGGTGACTGTAAAATTAGGGTAGAAACCATCTCCTCCAGGCCAGTGAATGATCTCATGCTAAGCAAAAGTGTGTTTCAGACGGTGTGACCCTACAAGGACATTCACACCACTAGTGAGCCAGCTTCCTGTCCCCTCACACACTGGTTTAAGCAATGCTGGAAGAGCTGGGTCATTGCTCCATGGCCTTTCACGGTCACGTTTTCATAGTGGGGAGACACAGGCTTTCCAGTTTGCCTTACGCTCTTCCACATTCCCGGGCAGCTCTGCTGAAGTACGGTCACCACAAAAGGTGAGCGATTTGAACTATAATCAGAATGCCACTGCTTTATAGATGAGACTAGCATCGCTCCTCTGCCCACAGCCTGATTCATATATAAATGAATGACCCATAGTCTCCTATTAGATCAGGCAACGGCCCAGAGCTTTTGATCTTTTTTTTTTTTTTTTTGCACTAGCAAGGTGCAGATGCCAAGAACTGATTGCATAAAGAGTTTATTAAAAAGTTGGCCAGAGAGATGGCTCAGTGTTTAAGATCAGTAGCTGCCTTTGCAGAGGACCTGAGTTCGATTCTCGGGGCTCATGTAGTAGCTCACAACTGCCTACAGTTCCAATTCCTAGGTATCTGACATCCTCTTCCCACCTGAGGGCACCAGGCATGCGTGTGCCCTACAGATACACATGCAGGCAGAACACCCATACACATAAAATAAATAAATTTTTAAAAAGAAAAAAAACTGAGAAAGAAGGATGAATTTTTGTTTCTTAAAAGCTGGGTGTTTGCTCCTCGTCAGGAGTGCATTCCATCGCTGACTGCGCTTCCCCTCCATTGATGTCTTGCCTACCTACATGCCTGGCTTTGCTTTTGCAGCGTGTCAGGTTAGGCACCGACAGACGCAAACCCCTTTCTTTTTTCCCCTGACCCTGCTCTCCCTGTCCTGCCACTCTGAGGTGTAGGTGGCTTTCTACATAATTCTTACTTACATTTTATTAAAGAACACACAACAGAGAAATGCCGTAGTTGAAATAAAACCCAGTTTCAACAAGCCAAAGGAGACTTCAAAATTACCCTGCTCTGATCTAACGCCACAGAATATGAACTTGTTGCCAGGAGAAACAAAACATGTGTATCATATTTGGTCAGGATTGCAACCAGCTCCCAAGAAACTAAATAGTTCTTATATATTGTGCTTTGGATGGTGGTGGGGGTAGCTGGTTACAGCATCATGCTGTGGTAGAAGTTATCCCTTGTGCCATTCTGCTGTTGAACTGTTTTGTACGATCTGGTGTGTGTCCATACTAATGGAGAATTTTGAGTGTCCCTTATACACTTCTGTTGTTACGTCTCTGGGAGCCCCAAGGTGCTGCCCGTGTTATAATACCACTCCATTACAGAAGTTATAAAACAAGAAGGAAGGGCTGGGTGTTCCTGGGAAGGGCAAACCGTGGGACTGGCAGCTCTGAATTAATTTACATTGTACATATGAGAATTCAGACAGCACTCTGTGTCCCTGGTGAGTCTGTTAAATCCTTTGAGGGCACGTCTCCATTGGTGAACCCTTCCCCCCCCCAAACAACAATAACAAAAAAAAAAGAATGACCACTATTACTAAATAAACATGAACTTTCTTCGAAGCAAGAATTATACTCAGTATCAGAAAACGGTTTATATGCACCCTTTTCCTTAAGATGCTAGGTAGATCCTCTAACGAGCAGAAGATACAGTTTATGATAACTTCGTGCATACTGGGGATCATAAAGTGACTTTTCCTGCAACCACTATTTTCTATTTGTTTGTGCCCTCTTTGTATTTTCTCTACATGACAGTCAGGTTGGCAGTCCCTGAAGACAGCGAGGTTGTTTATGCTAAACACTTTCACCTACTTAAAGATGGCCATCAATAAACATTCCTGCACACAGGAAAAGGCAAACAGGAAAAAAAAGTGAAGAAACTTAACCGTAAAAATAAACTCAACACCAAGATCTTTGGTAGCAAGGGCCCCGCGCGCGGGTGGAGGGAGCACTCTGAGGGGACAGCTGGACAGCTGGTCTCCACCTGGGAGGATGCTCTGTTGACATCTCAGGTTGCCGCACTGCGATTGGTGGCTGGGCTGGAAGGGAGGGTCCGCAGAAACAGCGACTAGGGATGCTGCCCCCTATCACAGAATGGAAATTTCCAGTCTTTAGGACGTGAGAAGAATAGAAGGAAGGGTCTCTCAGTCTACTCCTTACTGCCACTTCCCTTGGATTCCAACCCCCCCAAAGTATAAAGTCCGGCGGGTGAGTGAAATGTAGTATATTTTCTCTTTAAAAATGTGTCGGTGTGGAAACTTCGGGCCAGATCCTAGCTTGCATGGGGAGTGCGAGTGGGGACCCTTGCACGTGGGCACACAGGTCTCTGACCTATCTAGGGTCTGAATTTGCTGATCGTTCCTAATTCCTATATTCTGAAGAGTTACAAACTAAATGGATTATTTCAGGCTAAAGACTTGTGTGATTAGAAAGAAAGTAAATCAGGGCAGGCGGAGGGGAGCGCTTGAAGGGAGTATTGTGGGGGCCCCTTTCTCACTGTGAGTGCCGTTTTTTTTTTTCCTCCGGAGACTGGGGCGCAGGGCTTGCCCAGGCTAGAGGTCCCTTGACCCTGTGATTGATTTCTATCTGGCACCGCCTTGCCTCCACAGTGGCTGACTCGCCGAGGGTCGGACCCTTCCTGGGAGATCCCAGAGCTCCGCATGGTTGGGGTTTGTGCCTGCAAGGTGTTACCCGAGTCGCTGGAACTGCACCCGCGTTCCAGGGGGAGGGGGTAGGAGGTGACGCGGGACAGCGATGGTGCAGGGTTTAAAATAGACTCGAAGTCTCTTGGATAGTTGGATGTCCCAAAGGCCAGAAGACCAGCATGCTCCTGGGGTGTGGGGCTTTGGGCTGGGAACTGGGGCGGGGGGGGGGGCGTGGCAAAAGCCTGGAACAAACTGAGGGTGGTCCGGGAAAACAGTCCAGCCTGTTTTCCACATGGTGGGATCCGGGACCTGCCGTGCTGGACAGACAGACAGCAGGCACAGTCGTGCGGGGGCGAGCGTGGGGTTGAGAGCACCCACGGAAAACTTCAGAGGAGAGTAAACAGAATAGGGACCAAGCAGGCTGGGGTAGGGACCGCGCCTGCATGGAAAAAGGAAGGTGGGAGGAGGGTTCCGGATTTCAGACAGTAAGCGTGGGGACAGGGTGACAGTCTTGGTAAATGGACCAACCAAACAGCACAGGTGGGCTCTTCATCAGGTTGGAGACCAGGTTGGGGTTCGTGGGGACCCTCGAACCTATCTATAAGGGAGCCTATCTATAGGGAGAGAAGAAGAGAACCCTTCCACGCACCCTGGCCCCGGGAGTGTGATGTTTCTGGGCTGCTGAGCCAGTTGAAGGAAGAGGGGGGCGAACCTACCCAGAGGGATGGGGATATTCGGTCACTGTGTCTAGGTGGTTGCCAGAGCGACTAGAGGGATTTGAGGCTGGAGGGCTGAGTCTCGGAGAGACTGGAGTGTAATAGAATGGCGTTTGCTGTCTGGTTCTCAGCTCAAGTCTTTTTAGGTATCTGTCGTGGAAGGATTATATCTTAAATCAGTGGTCTTCAACCTTCCTAATGCTGTGACCCTTTAATACCTCCTGCCGTGGTGACCCCCCTACCATAAAATTATTGCGTTGCTACTTCAAAACTGTATTTTTACTACTGTTATGAATCGTAATGTAAATATCTGATATGCAGGATATCTGATATCCGATTCCCGTTCCACACCCCCCCTTCCCTGCCCCAAACAATGGTTGCGACCCACAAGTTGAGAACCACTGGATTAAATGCTCAAGTACTCTGAAAATGAAGGGAGTCTTACTGTCTGGAGAAGGTCCCACGGACTGTTTGACATCGTCAGATGGATTCCATCCTTGTGCCCTTTTTTACAGGCTAAAAAATGCAGGTGCACTGTGTGGGAAACCTGACTTGAAGTTCTATACGGGCGTTCAATTGTTTTTGACATGCTCCTTCACTTTCTACACCCTCATAGGCAGAATCAGACGGGTGACTTCAGAGGGTCTCTAGACTGCTTTCTTAGCATGTGACAAACAAATCCTGTAGCCAAACACACGATCACACAGCTAAAGACTTCTTAAATCTTAGGGGCCCAGCTGCCTCGGAGAACTGCATAGCGTCCTATGGTTGCGCGTCAATTTACCGCGGTGAGGACAGAATAAACTCAGAGACCTGTGGACTTGGCTTCGCCTGCTCGTTTTGCTGTAACATTGGGTTGCTCGATTCTGCAGCGCTGTGCAGGCAGTACACTGTGTGCAAACCTCACATAAGCACCATCCAGCATTCTGCTGTCTGGGTTTGTAAGCTTCCATTTTAGAGAAGGCGAATGAAGTTCAGCGCTTAAGGGGCGTGACCTATGGGTCTTGACCTCTTTGGGGGAGAGTCACCTAAGACCACCAGAGAGCACAAACAGTTACATTATAATTCACAACAGTGGCAACATTACAGTTATGAAGTAATAACAAAAATAGTTTTGTGGTTGTGGTGTCTCCACAACGTGAGGAACTGTATTAAAGGGTCCCAGCGTTAGGAAGGTTGAGAACCTCTGGCTTAAGAACCAGTGGCCCCACAGTTAGTGAATAAGTGACCTTAAAGTCAAGTCTGCCGCAGAGTTCCTGCTTGTCCCGTTTCCGTGCTATGTGTGTGTCCTGAGAGGGTGGCAGCCATGGGAGAGATGGAAAAACAGAATCACTGTCACGTGACCACTAACCTCCCTCTGGTCGCCTACCTTGTTTATGTAATGACCTAATTCCACTCATTCATTCTACAGACTGTCATCAGGTAACACCGGCTCGCAGCAACTGTGGCACAGGGGATTTTTTTTTTTTTTTTTTTTTTTTGTCTTTTCGTACCTGTCTCCCTGTCACTTTACACAGGGCCGAGCAAATCCTATTGCTCAGAGATGGTGGCTGAAGAGTGGATTAGTCTAGTGGGGGATAATTAAGTAAACAGTTAGATTCTACAGTGGGATTTGCTTTATGGGGGAGGGGTGTTTGAGCTCTTCAGCCTAGAATGTGACCTTGGAAAGGGTCAGGGAGGGTCACAAGACTAGGTGATTTTTTTGGTTTTGTTTCTGTTTTTATTTTGTTTTACTTTTTGAGACAATGTTTCCCTATGTATCCCTGACTGTCCTGGAACTCACTCTGTAGACCAGCCTGGCCTGAACTTGGAGATTGTCTGCTCTGCCTCCCAAGTGCAGGTATTAAAGGTGTGCACCACCACCACCCTACAAGACTAGGTGATTCTTAAGCTAGGAAGCAGAGTAGGAGTTGGCTAGGTGAGGAACAGGAGGAGGTGAAGAAGGGACTGATAGCAGACAGCCCAGGCCAAGCAGCAGACAGGAGCCCTTTCAGGATCTGAGCACTGCTCAGGGGTGCTGCTCTGAGCACTGCTCAGGGGTGCCGCTGCCTCTGGGGAGTGAGGGAGGTTCAGGGCAACCTTCTATGACTCCTCTCTGAAGTGTCTATTAGCTCTGTCCTCCCGTGAATTTTGGAAGTGTCCACCTGTATTCACAGAAAACAAGGAGCTAAGTATGGAAATTAGTAAGATACTGTATGGGTCCATCGCTCAGGGATGGGCTCTGTTGTAGCCAGCAGCTCAGGCAGGAAGTCAAACTTCGCAGTGCCCTCTGTGGGAAGCCCAGTTTGCTTTTCTGGTATATGGGAGGGATCTGTTTTAGCGTAGACATGCTGGCACACTAAACAAAAGCTGCTTTCTATGTTTATATGGAGAACTGGAGGGTGTTTCCTCTCCTGACTTTAGCTTTAGTGGTTTTACAGTTTATTTCAGTGCGTTATACCCAAGTCACGGCATGGAAATACTGTTTAGCATATAGTGGAGTGGGGAATTGAGTGGCAGACGGTATGACTGCCGTCCTCCCACTTCCACAGGTACTCATGGCAGGTAAGCTTTTGACTTTTCAAAATCTATTTTGAGAATTAGTTTCCAATATCAACCCTAAGGGACCTTTTGTGTCAGTTTTGCTTTTACTCTGGGTTCAGGGATCATCTTACCTCTCTGCCACATCCACACTGGTAAGCTCTGTGGTCGGGAGGTTAGAAGGCGAGAATTCAGAGTTAGTGAAGCATGCACTACTCCAGGATGTTATTTATTTATTTATTTATTTATTTATTTATTTATTTATTTATTTATTTAACTGGATTAGACATCACTCTTACCATTAAGTTTTCGAGAAGTGTTTCTTCATTTATGGTTCAGAATGGTGTTGCATGCCTTAGTGGATTGTAAGGAGTGAGCAGTTTATCCCTTGGGGGATGCTTATGCTGATTTCTGCCATATCCTAAGCTCTCAGTAGAGATGCCATTGTTTTTTTTTTTTTCTACCTGTAACATTATTTGTGCTCGCTAAATTCTAGCAAGTGTTTGTGTTTTGTGTATGTGTATTAGCACATGGGTACATGGATGGAGGCCAGGGGTCCATGTTGGATGCCTTTCTCTACTGTGATCCACTTTATTCTTTGAGACAGTATCTCTCAGTGAACCAGGTCTCACTGGTTTGCTACACTGGTTGGCCAGGAGATCTGGGCGTCTGCCTGTTTTCTCTTGCCGCCCAATGCTAGAGTTACAGGCATGTGCCGCCATGCCCAGCTTTTCCATGGGTGCTGGGGATCTGAACCCAGGTCCCCATGTTTGCACAGCAAACATTTTACCCACTGGTCCATCTCTCTCTCTAGCCAGCCCCTTAAATGTGTGTGCATGTATGTGTATGTTGTGGGGTGTCTGTGGTGTGCATGTGTATGTGTGTGGTGTGTGTGGTGTCTGTTGGTGTTTGCTTTTGATAGGATGTTTTTCTCCGTGTTTTCTGATTTTTCCCAGGGAAATAGAAAAATGTCTGTTCACCGTAGACAAGTACCAGCAATGGAGCAAAAGCAGTGACTTCACCCCAGCCTAGCTTAGGGAACCATTGGGTTTCCTGGGATAGTTCACTGATGAGAGGGTACTTACAGGAATGTGGATGAATGAAAGGCTACCATAAAGCCCACCCTAGCGTTCACGAGGACTTGTGAAAGCTGTATGCATGGCTAGCGCTCCCTGCTCAGTTTGTAGGCAGTTCTACGGAAGAGTCTCCTCCCAGCAAATGCTATTGCTTGGTATAATCATGGGCAGCAGTTCCGTGAATCTTGTAGCTTTCTGAGCTCCCTCAGCCTTCCAAGTTTGGCTAGTTTCTGGAGCCTGGTAGGTCTCCCTCCAGAGAGAACATTTCAATCCTGGGGGAAAAGCTACACAACTAAGATGAGAGAAATAAAGGAGAAGAGAAACTAAAAAGGACTAAATAACTCTCCTGGTCCAGCCTGTAGAATGATGCCATTTCCTCAATGATTCAAAGGCAGTGTGTCCTATTGGCTGGCCTCTCCCGCGCTCCATCAATCAAGCACACATCTGCCGTTCAAATGGAAGACCACTCCAGTAGCTCAGTTTCCTCTCAGTTTTGGCTCTTCTTAGACAGCTGTTGCCCCTTGTCCTCCACATTCCAGACACTTGGTTCCTGTTTGTTTGTTTGTTTGTTTGTTTTTGCAGAAATGAAGAAAGGGGAAACCTGCTTATTTTCTCCAACAGTATTTGTTCTTCAAACAAGCACTTTAGTGTTTAACTCTTGAAGGTCCAGGCATGGTTGACAGGCAGCCTATGAGTTTAGAAGCTGTAACACACAGAGCCAATTGCTGCATTTGGCTAGGAAGTCGGCACTCAGCCATTGGAGGGCTGATCTTGTGGAGCTCCGGTCTGGGCTGCATCCGTGCGTGTTCTGGGTTCAGTCTGTGGCTCTTCTGCTTTATTCTAGAATGATTTTAGGCAAGCAAGCCTGACTGCTCCATTCCACTGTTTATCTGTGAAACCAAAGAACATACTGGTTCCTGCCTCACAGGACCAGTGGGAAGTAAACAGTTTCACACCTGCAAAGCCCTTGGGGGTCCTGCATGGGGCTTCAGAACCCTGGAAGCTGTTGAAGCTGTAAGAGATCTCGTTTTCCTGGTCTACGTAATACTAGCGCACACCTCATAGATTATAGGACGCTGTACTTGAGTCTAGTAAACCCTGGGCGGAGTGTTTGCAGCCAGCCCTCTGCTGTTGGCCATGGGGCTCCCTAGACTGACCTAGACTTCCTTGAGAGTCTTGGTTCTAGCTTACCTTCTGCCTGAACCCAGCACCCGCCCGGTGTGCCTGCTGTTTGTCCTCCCCTTTTCACTTTACCTCATTCGCTCCTTCTGCGCGGCCTGTTCCTCGGGCAAGGACTTTACTCTTTGTTTTGGCATAATTTTATGACACCGGGCACACTCCGGGCGCTATAAAATGTCGAAGAAGAAAAGGGAAAAACACAGTCCACCTGGAGGCAGCTTTGGCCCACAGCTGGGGCAGGGCTACTGCTGGACCTCCAGCAGCCTCTGGGATGTCTACGAGCCCAGCATGAGCCGCGGGGTGGCGCGGGGAGGACCAAAGTCGCTGGCTGGGATACTGCGTGACAGGTTCGCCAGCTGCTTTTGCTATGACTGGATGCCTTGGAGAGAGGGGCCAGCCTGGGGGAGGGGCAGTGAACTTGGCAGGGCAGTGTGGGAAAGACCTGCAGAAGGGCGCAAGGGAGCTGTCCATTGGACGCAAAGGCGGGAGACTCTTGCTCTAGACAATGGACCCAGGCGTGGGTCTTGTTTATCCACATAGCAGAGACTCA
Source organism: Microtus ochrogaster (assembly GCF_000317375.1). Taxonomy (NCBI): domain Eukaryota; kingdom Metazoa; phylum Chordata; class Mammalia; order Rodentia; family Cricetidae; genus Microtus; species Microtus ochrogaster. The sequence goes on from NC_022017.1 coordinate 7,973,535, forward strand.
TTGTGCTCATGCAGGGCCTCCCTAAAAGCTCTGTGACCAGCCTGACCTTTGACCCTAGGCAATCTCGCCTAAGGGTTGGAGTTTCAGATAGACTTTATGGTTGCTGCAGAAGCACCCAATTGACACAGTATTAACTGGATAGGACTGCTTTGTTCTGGTCTGGGAAAGATGGAGTCTGCTCTGACTTTCTAAGGAATTTTGTTGTAACAGTATGCTTTAGAAACACCTTGGAAACTTGACTGGCACCTGTTGCTTTGCAATCATTTAGTTATCCGATCTGTGGAGAGGATTCCTTACTCTCCTGTGGCTTATCTATATAGATAGATTCGCCCAAGCTTAAGCAAACGGGACAGGGATACCGTCCTCCTATTTCCCTCAGAATCGTTCTCCCCTCCCTTCTTCCTGCTCCCTCCCACCGGGTGCTGGAGACTGATACAGGGCCTGGTGCATGCTGGGCTGAACACTGGACCACAGAGCTGAATTTCCAGCTCCCAGCGTTCCGCAATAGTTACAACCTCCAAGCCAGGAACTTGATATCTGGAGGATGATTGTGGTCTCTGTCATCTCATCGCACACATAGATCTTTGAGACTGTAACCAGTCAAGATACAGAGCTTGCATGGCCACGAAGATGTGTTGCCCCTTTATCGTGATGTCCATCTTTTCGTTTCCTCCACCCCTGGGAACTAGGGATTTTCTGTCGTTTACTTTGTCATGTAAATGGAATCATCCTATATGTTCTTAAGAATCATTTAGTCTTCTCTATATACTTCTCTTAAGATCCCTTCAAATTGCTATATAAATCAGTAAGCTGTTTTTTTCCATTGCCTAACAATCTTCCAGGTACTTTCAATGGTGCCACATACAAACAAAACCAAACCAAGCAAAGCAGCCTGTGAATAGCCGTGCGTAGCACATCTGTGGAAGCCGCAGGTGTCGAAGGGAGCGAGATCATTTAGAATGTGCCAGAAGAGTGGGGGTCCCTCCCACCTTCGGCCGGCACCCACTAGACAGCTGTACACCCCTAGTAGGGAAGGGAAGATATCCAATACTGCCCCGACGATTACGAATTCACACCTTTGAGGTTTTAGAATTCCACACGAGGACTCCAAGCTGCTGTCAGGTCATAGACTAAACACTAAGTCAGAGTAGTATCCGGCCTGCCTCCGTGTGAGTGCACTCCCACAGCCTGAGGACTCTGTCAAGATTGTTTCTGTCACCAGATAAATGTTCCTCAGTTTACACCTTATGGAGGGAGGAAGGGTGGTGGAGTGGTGATTGCACACATCAAACATGGCAGACTGTCACCCCTCACACGTAAGTCCTTTTACCCACAAATCTGTCTTTCTTTATCCTTCCAAGTGGTATCCAGGTTTTGTCTTATTTTTATGTTTTATTTAAACATTAGGTACTGGTCATTTTGCACTGCTCTTCTGAATCATAACTACTGAGAGGTGTGTGGTGTGTGTGTGTGTGTGTGTGTGTGTGTGTGTATGTGTTGGTGTCTGTGTCTATGTCTGTATTGTTTGTATGTGTTTCTCTCTTGGTACGTGTGTATCTCTGTGTGTGTGTATGTGTTTGTCTCTCTGTATGTATATCTCTCTGTGTGTATCTGTGTATGTCCTGTGTATGTAAGTGTTTTTCTCTCTGTACATGTGTGTCTGTCTGTGTGCATCTATGTGTGTGTGTCTGCACGTGTGTCTGTCTGTATCTATGTGTATGTGTCTATACGTGTGTCTGTCTGTGTGTATCTGTGTGTGTCTATACGTGTATCTGTCTGTGTGTGGATGGTCACAGGCCCTCAACCTGTGGCAGGGCTACCTCTGTCCCACAGTCTCGCTGCGGTGAGCACCTGTGGTAAGTCAGACCCACTGAATTTCGATTTTCCCAGCTCCTGTGCTCGGTGCTTTGCTAACTTGACGGAAGAGGACAGTCATTAGGAAGTTGATAAGAAATGCAAATATATTGACCCCAGTCCCAACATTGCAGGCTTTCTGTGTTCTTGAGCATGATGGGAAGGGTGGCTGGCTTTTCTTTTAAAGAAAAGAAAAAAGAGTTTCCTGAAGTAAACTTGAAATTTCACAGATGTAGTAACCGTGTACTATATCAGTGTAGACAAAAATCAAGCATAGATTATGTAATTACTCTCAAAGTATCTTATAATACTATTTCGCTATTTACACTTCGAAGGGGGAGATGATGCAAGGCTTTCCATGGTTCTTTTTACCAAGATTCCTTCAAAGTTTGACCTTCCTAAACCTGGCAGTTAAAGTCAACCTCAGCCAAATGCCCGCTTTCCTTTTTAGGCAGAATAGATCTTGATTATCTTGGTGATAATCTGGTCAGTCTTCTGATTCCCTTTCTCCTGCTGGGACCCTTGCTTTCTCCCTGAAGTCGAAGTGCTTTCTCCTACTCAAACCTGCTCCACTGGTCCAGCTCTCAAGCTGAGCTCCCGAATTCTCTTCCACACACTTAGGCCCTGTCATAAGATCGGTGGCTGTTAAGGTTTGGATCTTAATGCACTCCCACCCCCTGAAGGCCCAGGTGCTAATAGCTCTGTGAAGAACAGGACTGTCTCACAGTGGCTCTGGTGGGACATTGTGGCCTCAGCTTCCTTAGGCCTCTTTACTCCCTGGCTTCCTTGAGCCAAGCATCTTTACCACCCATGCCCACACCATGCTGTTCGGCCTCAAGCACAGCCCCAAGGCAAGAGGGAAGGAGATCATTCTTTGAAACCACTAGACCTGTGAGGAAAATGAACCTAGGCTTATTGTCTTGGGCAACTTTGACACTTCCACAGGAAGGCTGCCTCTTCAGTAAATAGTGTTGGGGAAAGCTGATGACTGTGCAGTAAACAATCAGATTGCATTCCCATTTCATAAGACAAATGCACACACATGCACATGTGCACACACACACACATACAAAATAGCCTCAAAATGACTTAAAATCATAACCATATGTCCTATAATCTTTGGAGAAAACATAGGCTAAACATTTTTTTGACATTGGCCTTGGCCTTGACAATGACATCAGAAGCCCTAGGAGGAAAAACAGGAGAAAAAAACAAACCAGGACTATGTTAGCCTAAATCACCTGTGCACAGCAAAGGGAATGAGAGAATAGGGCACTGTAGAAGGGAGAAAATGTGTGCAAACTGTGTGTCTCATACATGTCAGTATCCAGGCTACATGAAAGGAATAATCCACTGAAAATGGGCCAGAGGTTTGAGCAGACCATTCTCGAAGGGAGGCACACATCAGTTAGCAGCTCCGTGAAGATGTTCACCTGCCTATTCACCAAGAAAACACAGAAGCACGGCGACCTGCTGCCTCTTACACTCCAAACAGCCTGTTTAGAAGGAGAAGCCAGGAGACGGCAGGTACTGGCAAGGAGATGAAGAAAGGGAGACCTGGTCTTTGCTGCTGATGTTACGAAAGTCATGAAAGGCTTCCCCCATATTAAAAATCGGCCTCCCGTGTTACTTAGCAGCCCCACTTCTTGGTATTTTTTCTAAAGAATTGAAGTCATGATCTCAGACAGGCAACCGTATCCTCATTTTCAGGGTAGCAGTGTTCACGCTAACCAAATTAGGAGACAACCTGTCTGCCCATGGTAGGTGAATGGTGGAAGAAAATGTGTCTTTGTGTCAGACTAATCTTATTCAGGCTGCCACTTTGACAAGGTAGAGGGTACTCTGCTAAGTGAAACACTCAGTTGCTCAAGGCAAATCTTGTAGACTTCACTTGTATGAGGCACCTAAATAGTTGAAGACGTTAGCCATAGAACAGCTGGAGGGCTGCTAGGGGGTACGGGAAGAGAAATGTGGGGGCTAATCAACTGATAGGAAGCTGCAGCTACTCAGACGTTAGCACTCTGCTGTGCAGTCTTATATCTGTAGCACCCTTTTAGAGTAATTTAAGATGTGTTTTTTTAAAATATTTATTTATTTATTATGTATACAATATTCTGTCTGTGTGTATGTCTGCAGGCCAAAAGAGGGAACCAGACCTCATTACAGATGGTTGTGAGCCACCATGTGGTTGCTGGGAATTGAACTCAGGACCTTTGGAAGAGCAGGCAATGCTCTTAACCACTGAGCCATCTCTCCAGCCCTTAAGATGTGTTTTAAATGACTTGACACTTGCCTGATATTATCAGAATCCTTGATATTCATTCTCCTCCACTCCTTCCACACACACCCTTCACCCTCGGACGCCAGTCCCCTACCCCCCACCCCTCACTCCCCAACGCTGACCCCACCCTAACCCTTCACCACCACCCCTACCCCAGTTTAACCTGAGTTCAGTTGAGTCAGAATCTAAGCTGTGCTCTCCATGGTGGCTGACACATCTCTCAGGTCCCTTTTAAAGCACAGGCTCTGACACTTCACCCCCGACCCCAGCGGCTCATTTATTTGATGGTGGAATGTAGTGATTTGTCTTATGCCGTTATCCTCACTGTAAGAAAAGTTAGACTTTGCCTTTCTTTAGCTCGTTGCCTGGAGGACCTATAATCCTAACTTTGCCCAACAGCGTCCCTTCACTAAGCCTGTGATTCTCTCGACAGTGCGGCTGACCGGGAGTGCACTTTGAATCAGGTTTCAAAATCTTCACCAGAGGTGTTTGTTCAACTTTCCCCAAAGATTGCAAAACATAACCAGCAAATGCAAGGTGTTGTTTGAGCTTAAGACTTGTGCCATGTGGCCATATTTTAAAAGTACTTGTATTAGTGATATGTACTGTAGCATTTATCCTGAAATTATAGACTATATGATAATGTGAGGGGGTGGCACCTTAGATGGAGTAAGATTGGCCATGGTTAATTTACCATGGTAGAGCCTGGTGAACATTACATAAGATAGTTCATAGTGTCTACCTTTACACCAATTTTAAAATGTTCACACTGAAAAAGTAAAACTGAGTCACACAGAATTATTCAAATTAATGAGACATTTTGGGAACCTATAGATTTGCCAAGGATTGCTGAAAGAAAGCATGCCTTAGGAGCAATGAGCTTGCTTTCTCACGCTGCAAGCATGCTTTGCCTGAAAGTCAGTCAGATTTCAACTTTGAAATCAGCATATAAAGCTGAGATGAAGAAACGGCTTGGAATGGGTAAGACTGACTCACGCAGAGGTGCTTGGGAGGTTTGCTTGCGGATTACACTTTGGCTCAGGGTGCTTTTGGATGAAGGTTTTGGAGGTAGAGCAGTTGCCCAGGGCTTTGTTTTAGCTGGTTAGGAGGGAACAGTCTCCCCTGAGGCAAGGTTGGTCATTTGTGTCCTGGGATGCCATTTTTTTTTCACATTCAAAATAAGAGATCTGCCTGGAGTGGCAAAGAAAGAAGCATCTACTTATCCAGGCCTAGGAGGTTAATTAAAAGTTTCCAGAAATTTCTTCATATGAAGTCCTGTTCCTTGGCTCACATCTGGAGGGAGGACACACGAGACAACAGCTTTAATCTGTAAGATTAGCGTAGCAGCAGGTGCTGGGGTGAAGGCTCATCGGTAGAGCACCTGACTAGCACAGCGAAGACCCTGGGTTCGATCTGGTGGTTAAAGCATAAGGACAATGGATAATGAGACTACACCCCGAAAACGTCTCCCAATATGAACTTGCCCTTCTCAGAGCTCTGGGTGAGAGAAACTGGAAACTTTCTATCGAGCAAGAGATGGAAAAGTAAATTACTTGTATTTATTACTGCCATATGGAAGTCCATAAAAAAAAAACCTGATTCTGTAATTCTGTTCCTATTCTTTCAGGACTCCGAGTCTCTAATTCCTCTGCACTGTTGCTTCCTACAAAGTCACTAAAAAATACTCAGAATGAAAAAGAAAAGTGACTCACCTGATAAGACCAATAAAAACCAGATGCGTGCACAATGCACACACAGACACGCATACCATTTTAGCGTTTTAACGCACACAAGGATGTGTGCACGTGCACACACAGATGCACGTACCACTTCAGTGTTTAATTTCCATCTTTGTGAAATTTTTATTTTGTAAATTATTAGAAAAGTAGTGAATGAGAATACATAAAGTTTTTATAACGATTCCTTGATTCTTCACCCAAATAGACTGGAGGGGTGGGGCCTGCAGCAGTGACATGTGCAAGCAGAAGTGAAGAAGTCAGATGTTGGACAACTGTGGGAGTTGGTGGGCAGGTGAGGAGGGGAGGGTGGTGCTGAGCTGCCTGACCTCACAAAAATGGAAAATGATCTTCCCATGATAAACTAGAAGAAACGCCCTGGTCTGTACTTGAAAATACTTTTTAAAAAAATCTCTTCAAGCTGGGCGGTGGTGGCGCACGCCTTTAATCTCAGCATTCAGGAGGCAGAGGCAGGCGGATCTCTGGTAGTTTGAGGCCAGCCTGGTCTACAAGAGCTAGTTCCGGGACAGGCACCAAAGCTACAGAGAAACCCTGTCTTGTAAAACAAAAAAAAACAAAACAAAAAAAAAAAAACTCTTCAAGTATTACCTTTAGCAAATAGCAGAAAATACTGGGCAAAATAAGACATTCTGTTTACATTTGCTGTTTTGTTCTTCCCTAAAATGAGAGTCACTAACCCAAATCAGAGATGACTTGGGCCGTATGCTCTTTATCACCAGTCAGATACACTTAACATTAAGATTCCATTTGTTCAATAAAAATGACAATAGAATAAAGATTTAAAGATCATATGGTCTAATATTAAGATATTACTATAATACGTACACGTTTCTATTCTGCAGAATATCTAGTTTACACATATAAACTAAACTGTATTGTATGTTTCTTAATATTCCTCTTAACTTAGAAATGCAGAGGTTTGTGTTGCTGATGTTGCTATGGCAAGTTCATATGGATTTTAAAATACCAGGCCAGAGTAAACAGACATAGCAGCAGCCAGAGCCATTTATCAGTTGTACAGGTGGCACTCCCCTTACACACACACACACACACACACACACACACACACACACACACACACACACACACACATATATATAAAGGGTTAACTGTCCAAGATATTAATCCTGCCAGTAGCTGGGTGCTTTAAAGAACTTATCAGAAACGCCATTGTCCAAAGGACCTGTTAACATTCTAAGTGTCAGAAGTTGGAGAATGATTCATGAAATGTTGGTCTGAAGGCCTGGGAGTTAACTCACTGCCTGGATTTTAGCCAAGGATGTGGAATGAAATGTTTGAATTGGAATCCAGTAATTGTGTGTAGTCAGTAACCTGAATCAAGAGTAACCTACTACTCAGGAGTAGGTTGATTCTCTTTACAATATCCAGTTCAACGCCTGTTACTTTATGTGGTCCATACAGAGTTAAGCTATCGGTCAACAATAACCGATATGTATTTCATTTTTGCTATATCCACCTCAGATTGGGCTTCAATGTTTTTGCAGAAATTATTACATTACTATAGACACACTCACAGGGTGGGCGGGTGGTTATTTTCGGTGGCCAATTACTAAGTCACTTTTGCTCTCAAATCTGCTTAATTCACGCATGGTATTTCATCTATATTTCATAGATGATTATTCTTAAACAGCACTGGCTCATATAACATACTTCATTAAAGGGTCTGGCACTGGACTTGTCCCACTGGGATTACACCAGAAGTGGATGGATGGGACCGAGAACAATGGCTTGGCATTCTTAAAGCTCAGCTTGCAAGTACCCTTGGCATTAAGAAAATTTGTCTTCATTTGTCTTTGGATCTTGAAGTTTTCGTCAGACTCAGTGAAAAGAATGATAGCCCTAAGCTAGACCAAACACTCCCCACCCCTAAATCTGCCAGGACACTGTGTGTTAAGCACTGCTAAGGACAGGTTCTGGGGAAGATCTGTACCACACACTGTTCTGTTTCACGTAGGAGGTTAATGTTAAACAAACACACATTGTAGCCCATATCTTATTACAGGTTGTTTTCTGAGGTTCCATGGGTCAGGGCCAAAACCTGTCCTTTCCCTGCTTTTCGACAGTGCCAATCAATAGTTTAACGAGTGAAACAGGAGTCCACTGAGCACGGCACACCTTCCAAAGCAAGGGTGTTACAGCAGGCTTCGCCCTATAACCAAACCGGCAAACATCTCTCAACCCAAGCAAACAAAGATAAAATGCCTTGTTTAGTTAGGACACTAAAATGCCCGCTGTCTCCTTTAGCTCCCAAAGTAAACTGGCATAAACTTGTTAGATCCATTTGTAAAAGGGAAAACTGGAGTTCCCGAATATTTACAGGGCTTTGTTTACCTCAGAAATACCTTTGTTGTTTGTTTTTTGTCTGTTTGTATTTTGATTTCTTTCTTTTTTTTTAAATGCAGTCTTGCCATGTAGCCCGGGCTGAACTCAAACTTATGTTATTTCTGCCTCTGTCTATCCGTGGGACTACAGGTGTGTACCCCACACCCAGATTAACAAAGCCCTATTAAGCATGCATATATGGCATCAACAATGAGGACAGTTCTTTAAATGCATATACAAATACACAATCTTCTCCAGGCACCACATGCCCATCTGAACATTGTACAGATGTTGGTTCCGTTAATCCTTGGAACAGAAGTGTGAGGTGGGCAGAATTGAGAGAACTGAGGCAGAAGAAAGGGCAAAGAGGAGTGACAGACACCTTGCCCAAAACCAGGTCGCTAATAAACAATAGAGATTGGAGTTAAGTCTAGGCAGGAGTCTCTGGAAAATACAGAGGGATCCATATTCTTGTAGAAGGCAGACATGTAAATGTGTGTAGCTCAGTGTGTGCGTCTGTCTCCACGTGTGCACAAGCAGAGGTACGAGGACCCCATCTAAGTTCATGGAGCTGGGAGGAGCCAAGCGGGGTCCCCATCAGAATCCTTGAATGGGGACACCAGAGTCACTGGGTTCATTTCCTTAGAAAATCCACTGTATTCTTGGAATACAGTGAGACAATAAGACCTGCACCAGATACCCACGTGAGAGGCAAAAGAGAAGAAGCTAAGCTTCTGTGGACAGGAAGTCCTACACTGCCTAAGAGACAGATGCGGATATATGGATGGCTAGCTCTACAGAGCCATCCATAGCATAACACACAATTTCCTTTTTTAAATTGATTTTTATTGAGCTCTACACTTTTCTCTGCTCTCCTCTCTACCTCTCTCCTTCCCCCTTTAACCCCTCATGCTCCCAATTTACTCAGGAGATCTTGTCTTTCTCTACTTCCCATGTAGAGATCTATGTAAGTCTCTCTTAGTGTCCTCATTATTGTCTAAGTTCTCTGGGATTAACAGACAATTTCTTATGCTCATGCATATATACATATGCCAATATCGTGATCAGCTCAACCCTAAAACTCCCCAAGAATCCCAAGGCTTGTGACCCATCACTGTAAAACACAGCCACTTGTTAGGAAGCAGAAAGCAAGCCGGTCAGCACCATGGAGGAAGGGAAGTGCTCTCTGGAGTTGGTGCCTGAGGAATGCTTGTTGACGTAATGATGGGTGGATGGACTGGAAGCAGGGGGAAAGAATAAAGGAAAACACTAAAGATCACTCTTCCTCTGTGGTGAAAATTTTGATGAGGAGAATTAAGTTAAAATTGGGATTTTATACCAACATATTTTGAACATGTTTGTATTCAAAATGTATTTTGAGAATGTTTCTAGTGAACACACATTTTGGCAATTCTCTGATTTCTATGTTAGTACAGCTACCTCTTACTCATGTTACAGAGTTTTCAGTCTGAATGGGGTAAAGAAGCTTCGCTGAAAGAAGGGCATTCAGGCTGAGCTAGGATTATGTGGACTGTGTAGTCTAGCGCTATAAATTTTGATAGTTTTAGTTCTTCATATAATGAGCCCTCCTCCACACATGAGTGTGTGGAACACAGTTTCTACTCAGAGTGGCTCTGCTGTCACTCTTGGGTTTGCACGTCATTTGAAAAATATTTCATAGTTTGAGATTTTAATATTCTTAGATCATTTCTCCCTTCCCTATTCTCCCTCCAAACCCTCCTTATATACCCCTCCTTGCTCTTTCTTTCCAATTCATGGCCTTTCTTCATTAATTGTTATTACACACACACGTGTGTGTGTGTGTGTGTGTGAGTGAGTGTATGAGTGTATCCCTAAATATGTGAGTACAGCCTGCTCCGTCTATATGTTACTTGTATGTACTGAACATTTGATATTGAATAAGCAATTGATGTGCTTTTCCCTGAGGAAAACTATTTTTCCTGATTCAGCATCATTAGTTGCTTCTGGTTCTTTGTGTAGGGTTGAGGCATCAAGGGCTTTTCCCATCCATATTAGTATGTCTATTGCTTTTGTCCTTGTTCAGCTCGTGTTTGTAGGCATTCGTGTTGGTGAGACTTTATGGGTGTAGCCTCTGACATTCCTAGGAGACACAGACTCACAGCAACCTCTAAGATCCTCTGGCTCTTACAGCCCCTGACCCTACACCCTTCCCAAAATGATCCCTGGACTTTAGGCCCAAACATTGTGTTGGTGATGTATCAGCTGGGATTGGGCTCCACAGCTCTGTGTTTTCATGGGTTGTAGTTTTCTGTAATTGTCTCTGTCACTGCAAAGAGGGGTTTCCTTGGTGAGCAGTGAAGACTACACTGATTTGTGAGCAGCAAGACACAGATTAGAGTGTAGTTAGGGATTATACTGGTTTGATAAAGGAACAGTTCTAGGTTCTCCAAGATCTATGACTTCATTAGCTCTGGGTAGTTGGCAAGGTTTCCAGTATGATCTTCCTCTTGTTGAGTGGGTCCTACGTCTTATTAGAGAGCTGTTGGTTACCACTGAGGCATATGTGCCACTACTACACCCTTAGAACCCTTGTGCCATGCTGGTTGTGGTGGTTCATAGGCACCATAGCTGGGTCGGACTATTGGCTGCTTTCTTCCATGAGAAACTTGCATGATTCCTTCTGGCATCATGAGAGCTAGTCCCCAGGGAGGAGACACAGGTCAGTCCCAGCTCAGCGATCCCTGAGCCCTATGTCTGAGTGCATGGTGTCTTCAGCAATAGGGACTTATTTTCCACCTCTGTGGGGGGGGGGGGGAACCAAGGGCAATAGCAACTATCTGTAATGTTTGGGATCTCTTGGACAACAGTGACCAACAACTCAGAGGAGGGCTTCTCATACCTGGTGTTGGGGTATTTGTTAGAGAGTCTATGAATCCTGGTGAGAGCATTGTGAGCCCAGATGAGAAAAATTTCATTTAAACTGTCTATGTATATTTATACACAGAATTGTGCATATTCTAAGTATTTTAGGTAGGCAGCCAATTGCATGCTTTCTTATAACTGTTTCAGACATCTTTACTGCTATTTTACTATCCTTCTGTATTTATCTACCTCCCTCTTCCCATTTTTCTCATTTCTCCCATTGGGTTACATGTAACCTCTGATGCCCTCCATCCCACCTCAGCCTTACACATCATTTTATAAGTGAGGAAATGAAGGCACTGGGAGACTCCTTACAAGCCGATAGCATAGCTAGTATGGATGGAGAATTGGAACAAATTTCTTCTGAGTCAAACCCAAATTCACACCAGCACTAGAATGGAAGAACCCTGCTTGGCCATTCTGCTCCTTGGCATGCCAGACACCGTCTCCCCTGGATTAAAAGTTTTAGACAGAGAGAGGTTCAGACAGAAGCAGGGAACTAATAATACATGTTCAGGAATCAGGTTGTTTTTATCTTAATCATTTTAAAATTCACCTAAACGGTGGTGCTTGAGTAAACCATACAAATAAAGTATTCAGTAACTAACATGCTTTACTTAGCAAGCATGCCCACCTTCCCATATGTTTCTCTCCAATTCTCTTTTAGGGGATGCTTATAGAGAGACTGGTAGCAAATAGAATACTGACTTGAGCTTTTGTTCAATGGGTCATTTGATCTTTACCTGTACAGAAGATGTTCATCTAGACCTCGATAACCTGGCTTATGTATTTCTTTTCAAAAGCTAATAGCATTTTTTAGAGGGTTCCTCGTGACTTTCAGCATTAGCTTTTGTTCAAGAAGTTGCCTGCTCTCCATGAAATTTCTTCTGACAGCTCTTGTTTATACCCTCTGTTTCCACCACTCTAGCATCTCTTCTAGAGTGTCCCTTTAAACTCAACCTGGGTACCCCTTCTTCCCCTCCAGTGGGTATTTCTATACCATGTTATGACATCATGACATAAATTTAACAATACTTCAGCAACAGGGTCTCTTTAGAAAACAGATCCCGAGGATAGAAACTGGGTCTTTAAGTTACTGAATGAGCAAATGATAATGAATGACTCCTTATCATTCACCACAGAAACTGGTTGTCTTACAGTATCATAAAGTTATCTCCATTATTAGACAGACAGAAGTGCTGGAGTACCACTTGTGGATAGGGAATCCAGTCTTTCAGAAAAAAGTTGAAGGTGTATAATTTTATCTAGACTTGGATTTGCTTGTTGGTCTTTGTCAACCAGAGTCATCTGGATAGAAGGAGCCTCAATTGAGAAACTGCCTCCATTAGATGACAAGTCTGTGAGGCATTTTCTCTTGGGTGATTGATATGGAAGGGTCCAATCCTGTTCGTGGTATCACCTCTGGGCAGGTGGTCCTAGGCTGGATTTAAAAAGTAGACTAGAGAGCAGGTCTGAGGTAGTGAATTATGCAGGAACAGGACTGAGCCAGTGACCTGGGCCAGTGCAGGCCTGAGGCAACAAATTCCACAGGAATAGGTGCAGGGGAGCAACCGCTGAGCAAATGGGCAGAGCCAGAGACCACTGCGGGTCTAGGCATGAATCTGGGACCTTCAAGGGAGTAGACCCTGCAGGTTTGGGTATGAGTCTGGGACCTCTGAGGAACTAGGCATGAGCCAGGACCTCTGTGGGTCTGGGCATGAGTCTGGGAACTCTGAGGGAGTAGGCCTGAGCCAGGACCTCTGTGGGTCTGAATGTTGGTCTGGGGCCTCCAAAGGAGTATACAGGAACCAGAAACATTTACCAGTCTGAGCATGAGTCTGGGACCTCTAAGGGAGTAGGCCTGAGCCAGGTCTTCTGCGGGTCTGGGCACACCCAAGTCTGGGACCTCCAAGGAAGAAGATCAGAGCTAAAGACATTTGCAGGATCAACCCCAAGCCAGAGACCTCTGCAGGAGCAGATCCAGATCAGGGATATTTACAGAAACAGTTCTGAGCTGACAACCTTGACCAGAGCAGGCCTGAGACAGCAAACTCCATGGGAGCAGAGCAAACCCCAGGAGGGCTGAACAACCTCCAGGAACACAGAGTGACCAATGGGGTAACTAGAACCATGGCACTGACTGTACCATGAAGAACAACCATCTGAGCCTTGGATCCACTGGCACCTAGATTAATCACCAGAGTCACAGACAGCCCCAATCACATTTAGAGGAAAAGATTAGACAAGGTAAGAACACATGCAACACCACAAAGATCAATACGACAACAGTAAAATCTAGAGACCCTACAACAGCAAGACTTGAACAACTAAATATAGATGAAGCAGAAGAAAATGACCTAAAAACCAAGCTTCAGGAGAATGTTTGAGACTCTTAAAGAGAAAATGAGAAATTCCCTCAATGAAATGGAAAAAGAGACAAACAAAAAATTGGAAGAGATCAGCAAATCACTTAAAGAAAACCAAGAAAAAGAAATCAAACATATGAAAAAAAACTATTCAAGACTTGAAAATTGAAATAGAGACAATAAAGAAAACACAAACCGAGGGAATTATAGAAACAGAAATCATGAGAAAACAAACAGGAACCACAAATGAAAACATAAACAGCAGATTACAAGAGATGGAAGAGAGAATCTCAAGCGCTGAAGATATAATAGAGGAAACAGACTCATTAAAGAAAACATTAAATCTAACAAAAGCTTAACCCAAAATATCCAGGAAAGATGGGATACCATGAAAAGAACAAACCTAGGAATAATAGGTATAGAAGAAGAAGAAAAAGGTCAACTCAAAAGCATCGAAATATATTTAACAAAATCATAGAGGAAACTTTCCCAACCTAAAGAAAGATATGCCTATGAAGATAAAAGAACCTTACAGAATACCAAATAGACTGAATAAAAAAAGTCCCCTCGCCACATAATAAAACACTAAACATACAAAATAAAGAATATTAAGAGCTGCAAAGGAAAAAGGCCATGTAACATATAAAGGCAGGCCTATCAGAATTACACCTGATTTCTCCTTAAAGACAATGAAAGCCAGAAGGTCATGGTCAAGCATTATGCAGACATTAAGAGACGATGGATCCATCCCAGACTACCATACCCAGAAAAACTGTCAATCACCATAAAAAGACAAAACAAAATATTCCATGACAAAACCAGATTTAACCAGTATCTAGCAACAAACCCAGCCCTACACAAAGTACTAGAAGGAAAACTCCAACCAACTCCAAGTTGGCTACATCAACAAAAACACAGACAATTGATGATCTCACAACAGCAAATCCTAAAAGAGGGAAAACCACACAAATTAACATCAACAACAATGAAAACTAAATTAACAGGAGATAGTAATCATTGGTCATTCATATTCCTTAATATAAATGGGCTCAACTCACTTATAAAAAGGCACAGGCTAACAGATTGGATACAAAAACAGAATCTATCTGTCTTCTGCATACAAGAAACATACCTCAACCTCAAAGACAGATATCGTCTCAGAGTAAAGGGTTGGGGAAAAAATTTCCAATCACATGAACCTAAGAAACAAGCTGGGATAGCTATCCTTCAAACTAAAATCAATCAAAAGAGACAAAGAAGGACATTTCATGTTAGTCACAGGAAAAATCCATCAAGAAGAAATCTCAATACTGAACATCTATGCCCCAAATACAAGGGCACCCTCACATGTAAACAAAACACTTCTAAAGCTTAAATCATACACTAAACCCCACACACTAATAGTGGGAGACTTCAATACTCCACTCTCACCACTGGCCAGCTCAGTCAGACAAAAAATTAACAGAGAAATAAGGAAAATTGCAGATATTATAACTCAAAGAGACATCTATAGAATATTCCATCCAAACAGAAAAGAATATACCTTCTTCTCAGCACCTCATGGAACCTTCTCAAAAAATTGACCACATACTTGGTAACAAAACAAACCACAACAGATACAAAAAGATTGGTATAACCCATCTTATCAGATCACCATGGCTTAAAACTAGAATTCAACAGCAATACTAACTCCAGAAATCCCACAAACACTTGGAAATTAAACAATGCTCACCTGAATCATCAATGGGTCAAGGAAGAAATAAAGGGAGAAATAAAGAAATAAAGACTTCCTAAAATTCAATGAAAATGACCACACAACATACTCAAATTTATTGGACACAATGAAAAAGCAGTGTTAAGAGGAAAGTTCATAGCACTAAATGCCTACATAAAGAAGCTGGGGGGAAAAAATCTCATACTAGTGAATTAGTAGAACATATGAAAACTTTAGAACAAAAAGAAGAAAACTCATTCAAGAGAACTACATGGCAGGAAATAATCAAATTGAGAACTGTAATCAACAAAATAGAAACAAAAAAAATTACAAAGAATCAATGAAACAAAGAGTTAGTTCTTAGAGAAAATCAACAAAATAGACAAACCTTTATCCAAATTAACCAAAAGGCAGAGAGAGAGTATCCAAATTAACAGAATCAGAAATGAAAAAGGGGGTGTAACAACAGACATGGAGGAAATCTAGAGAATCATCAGGTCATATTTCAAAAACCTATACTCCACAAAATTGGAAAACTTAAAGGAAATGAACAACTTTCTGGATAAATATCACTTACCAAAATTAAATCAAGACCAGATAAGCAAATTAAACAGACCTGTAACTGCTGAAGAAATAGAAACAGTCACCAAAAGTCTCCCAACTAAGAAAAGCCCAGGACCAGATGGTTTCAGCTCAGAATTCTACAAGATTTTCAAAGAAGAACTAATACCAATACTGCTCAAATTGTTCCACACAATAGAAACAGAAGGGACATTGCCAAATTCTTTTTATGAGGCCACAATTACCCTGATACCAAACCACAGAAAGACATTACTAAGAGAATAGCAGACCCAATCTCACTCAAGAACATTGATGCAAAATACTAAATAAAATACCAGCAAATCAAATCCAAGAACACTTCAGATCCACCATGATCAAGTCAGCTTCATCCAAGAGATGAAGGATGGTTCAACATATGAAAATCTGTCAATGTAATTCTCCATATAAACAAACTGAAAAAAACTATATGATCATCTCATTAGATGCTGAAAAAGCTTTAGACAAAATACAATATCCCTTCATGATAAAGGTTTTGGAGAGAGCAAGGATACAAGAAACATATCTAAACATAATAAAAGCAATATACAATAAGCCAACAGCCAACATCAAACTAAATGAAGAGAACCCCCCAACAATCCCACTGAAATCAGGAACAAGACAAGGTTGTCCACTCTCTCCATATCTATTCAATATAGTTCTTGAGGTCCTAGCTAAAGCAATAAGATAACAAATGAAGATTAGGGGGACACAAATTGGAAAAGAAGTCAAACTCTCACTATTGCTGATGACATGATAGTTTACATAAGCGACCCCAAAAATTCTACCAAGGAACTTCTACAACTCATAAACACTTTCAGCAATGTAGCAGAATACAAGATAATTAAAAAAAATCAGTAGCCCTCCTGTACACAGATGATAAATGGGCTGAGAAAGAAATCAGAGAAACATCACCCTTCATAATAGCCACAAAGAGCATAAAATTTCTCAGAGTAATCCTAACAAAACAAGTGGAAGACTTGAATGACAAGAACTTTAAATCTTTAAAGAAAGAAATTGAAGAAGACACCAGAAAATGGAAAGATCTCCCATGCGCTTGGGTAGGTAGAATTAACATAGTAAAAATGGCAATCTTACCAAAAGCAATCTATAGGTTCAATACAATGCCCATCAAAATCCCAGAAAAATTCTTCACAGACCTTGAAAGAATAGTACTCAACCTCATATGCAAAAGCAAAAAGCCCAGGATAGCCGAAACAGTCCTGTACAATAAAAGAATTTCTGGATGCATCACAGTTCCTGACTTCAAACTCTACTACAGAGCTACAGTACTGAAAACAGCCTGGTATTGGCATAAAAACAGACAGGAGAACCAATGGAACAAAATTGAAGACCTGGATATTAATCCACACACTTTCAAACACTTTATTTTTGACAAAAATAATCAAAAAATATCAAATGGAAAAAAGAAAGCATACTTAACAAATGGTGCTGGAATAACTGGTTATCAACATGGAGAAGAATGAAAATAGATCCTATCTATCACCATGCACAAAACTCAAGTCCAAATGGGTCAAAGACTTCAACATAAGGTCAGCCACACTGAACCTCATAGAAGAGAAATTGGGAAGTACACTTGAATGCATTGGAACAGGAGACTACTTCTTAAATATAACCCCAGTAGCACAGATACTGAGAGAAACAGTTAATAAATGGGGCCTCCTGAAACTGAGAAGCTTCTGTTATGTAAAAGACATAGCCAACAAGACAAAACTACAGCCTACAGAATGGGAAAAGATCTTCACCAACCCTACATCAGACAGAGGTCTGATCTCCAAAATATACAAAGAACTCAAGAAATTGGTCATCAAAAAAAAAAAAAACAAATAATCCAATTAAAAAAATGGAGTACAGACCTAAACAGAGAACTCTCAACAGAGGAATCTAAAATGGCTAGAAGACACTTAAGAAAATGTTCAACATCCTTAGTCATCAGAGAAATGCAAATCAAAACAACTATGAGATTCCATCTTACACCCGTAAGAATGTCCAAGATCAAAACCACTGATGATAACTTATGCTGGAGAGATTTGGGGGTAAAGGGAACAATCCTGCATTGCTGGTAGAAGTGCAAACTGATACAGCTGCTTTGGGTGATTTCTCAGAAAAGTAGAAGACAACCTTCCTCAAGACCCAGCAATACCACTTTTGCGTATATATCTAAAGGATACTCAGTTGTACCACAAGGACACGTGCTCAATCAACTATGTTCATAGCAGCATTGTTTGTCATAGCTAGAACCTGGAAACAACCTAAATGCCTCTCTACTGAAGAATGGATAAGGAAATGTGGTACATTTACACAATGGAGTACTACACAGCAGAAAAAAATAATGACATCTTGAAATTTGCAGGTAAATGGATGGAGCTAGAAAACATCATTTTATTTGAGGTAGCCTGGACCCAAAAAGACAATTATCATATGTACTCACTTATAAGTTGTTTTTAAACATAAACCAAAGAAAATAAGCCTACAAATCACAATCCCAAAAAACCTAGACAACAATGAGGACACTACGAGAGACATACATGGATCTAATCTACATGGGAAGTAGAAAAAGACAAGATCTCCTGAAAAAATTGAGAGTATGGGGACCTTGGGAGAGGATTGAAGGGGAGGGGAGAGGCAGGAATCAAGCTCAGATCCTCCGGAGGAGCAGCAAGTGTTCTTAGTCACCGCGCCATCTCTCTAACCCTGCATTTATATAATGTTGGGGATATAACATGGTCTTATTAGATTTTTATTCTTGCATTCTGTAAGTTATAATCCCCCTTTCTCTGAACATGAAGTTTGAATGGTCGCCTTCTGTTACCGAGCTCCCCAGTCCTCCTTTGGTGAAGAGCTCACTTCAGCCTTTCAGGGGGTTCTGACCTTAGGGAGCTACGGCATTTTAACATATGGCAGAACCCATTAGTTAGAAATGTCATTGCATGTCTCACTGCAACCTTATAAATAAGTTCGAAAGGTCGTGGATGGACAGCACAAATCAATGCCCTTAATAAAAACCTTCATTCATTCAACATTTATACAGTGCCAATTATAGCCAGGCGTAGTCTGTTATTAGTCAAAGTAAACAAGGCAGGTTGTTTATAGCTAATTTAAATGGGCTGTCTGGACAGACTTAAACCCAACCCACACCTAAATAAACCATCTGTCTGGGGGACCCCATTCTACTGCTATCCCACTGAATAGCTCAAGACATTTTCTTTTTTATTTATTTTTTAAAACAGTCTTTTCTCATTTTACCATTCCCAGTTCCCTCTCCCTCTCCTCCTCCTCCCACCCCTTCTTCCCACCCCAACCCTCCAGTCCTCAGAGAGGGTAAGGCTTCCCATGGGGAGCCAACAAAGTCTGTCACTTTGAGGCAGGGCCAAGGACCTCACCCCTGTATCTAGACTGAGCAAGGTAACCCTCTAAAGAGAATGGGCTCCAAAAAGCCAGTTCAAGCAGTAGGGATAAATTCTGGTCCCACTGCCAGTGGCCCTACAGCCTACCCCAGTCACACAAGTGTCAAGACATTTCTTAAAGGAAGATTCATTCTATTATTTTTATACCTAGCCCTCCAGGGTTATAATTCTTAAACTCAAATAACCCACAAAACTAAAAAAGCTGAGGAGGTTTTTTTTTTATTTTATTTATTTATTTATTTATTTTTTATTTATTTATTTTTGCTGCCAGCCTGGATACTACTGAACTCCTTGGGAACAGTGTGTCAGTTGGTGGCCCATGAAGGGCTCCAAGTGCAGTCTGACCAACCCTGGAGTTGCTTAGAACCCAGCAGGGGAAATGATCTTTGTCCCAGAAACCTGTGCTCCCTCCGTTGAAGAGACTCACTTCAAGAGACCCTCCCCAGTTCACTGATGAAGAGACATCAAGAGCCTTGCCCTGCCCCCATAGCCCTGCCATGTCCCCATTCAGATTCATGTGGGCAGTGCGGTTTGGTAGGCATGTGTGTTGGTTTTCTGTTACTCTGAGTAAGTACAGGAGAAAATCAACTTAAAAGATAAAAGATCCCTTCTGACTCATGGTTTGAGATGTTTCTGTCCATGGTCACTTGCCTTTGGCTTCTGGGCCTGTGCATGGTGAGGGGACCATGTGACTCATCTCAGTGAGTCAGGGAGAAGAGGATGCTGTAGGGAAGATGCACCTTTATGGTCATATCCCTGTGCCCTACTTCTTTCTCTTAGGCCCCAGCTTCAACAGTTTCTACCACTTCCAGATAATCCATTCAGCTATGATTTATTGTGTCAAGGGATTAACGCATTGATTAGGTCAGAACCTTGTGATCTAGTCACTTTTCAAAAGCCCCACCTCTAAACACTGGACTGGGGACCCAGCCACAACACAGGAACCTTCCGTGGTTCGTGTGAGAAATTCCTTACTTCGGCGTTCCTGCTGGGATGCTCAAAAGGTCAGCCTGTGCACAGGTCTGGCCAGCAGGGACCATTACTCTCCTCCAGAGCAGATCCACACCATCATGGAGTATGATGACCCTTCTAAAAGTCCTATGGGAGCTCCTCATCTGCTCACTCAGTAACAACCTGGTGGGCTGCAGCTTGGAGAACTTCCGAGAGCCCAAATTCAAGCTGCATGATATCAGATGGACTAAGTTCAGTAGGTAATGGAATTACAAAATCAAATTGTCCCTTTAGAAAGTTTGTTTTTATTAAGGAACACAAACAGGAACATGAAAGAAAGCAATGGGAATTAGTGGGCCGCAGCCTGGAAACAATGTGATTTTTTTTTTTTTTGAAAGCACCAAATACCACTGATCAGAAAGACACCCAACTCAACTCTATCAGTATGAAGAACAGAAACTGACAGGGCAGTTAGTTGTTTAGGAGATATTGCTTTAATTATACATTTTTTAAAGCCATGCTGTTTTATCTAGTAGACATTTTTGTGTACTTAATGTATATGTGTGAAGTGTGTGTGTGTGTGTGTGTGTGTGTGTGGTAGAGCACATGCACATGGCAGTCAGTTCTTACAGTCCACCTTGCTTGAGACTGTCTCTTTGTTGCTGCCTAGGCCAGCACGGCTGGCCTGCCAACTCCTGTTCATTGTCCTTCCTCCACGTCCCATCTTGTCAGAGCTACACCGAGCTACAAGAACACAGAGTGTGCCTGTCCTCCTGAGGTGTGAAGTGATGTCCTCACGCGTGTGTGGCAGACACGCTATCCACTGAGCATCCCCACAGCCTCTAGTAGGCTGAGGATCACCACTTCACAAGCTTTTAGGAAGTATGAGTTAGCTGGGTAGTGGTGGTGTGCCTCTTTAATCCCAGCACTCGGGACGCAGAGGCAGGCGGATCTCTGTGAGTTGGAGGCCAGCCAGGTCTACAGAGTGAGTTCCCAGACAGCCAGGGCTACAGAAAGACCCTGTCTCAAAAAAAGTTATCATTTAATATGAATATTTACTCTCCATAGACTGTCTAAGCTCCCATAAGTTTCAAAGACTTGTTGCTGCTATTCAGCACGTCTATTTGAACGAAAGCCTAGCGTGAACTTTTGACACATTTTCCTGTGTCCTTTCAGTGTGAGAGCGAGAAGCGAGATGCACAAGAAATCTCTGTTTCAGGGGGAAAGCAGAGAATGCCAAGGTCATGTACCACCTTTGAATGAGTATTTGTGTCGGCTGAGGCTAAACACAATTCTCTACTTAGGTCGGTGGCAAAGTCAATAAATTCGTCAACCTTTACCAAACTTGTTTGCTAATTTTGCAATGTAGTTGTTGGTTATTCAAACATTTCCAAAATGGCCCATTGGATAACTATAGAGGTGGCGTAGGCCGGGTTGAAGAGAGGAGAAGGCTGTCAAGTTCACAGCCTCCCCAGAAGTCAGCAGGTTACAGCAGCTCCCTCGGAGCACTGAGGATGGCAAACCAGCCCTCTGCCGCCTGGGCCCTAGACTGAGAAGCCCTTTGGTATTTGGGAGGATCACATTTGGACGTTTGCAGACTTCATCAAATGAAGCAATTCATGTAGTAATTTACAACGTGCTTGTGCTAAGACATGAAAAAAGAAAAAAGTTAGGAAGGGCCCCACGTTCTTTACCATCTTCTACTAGGAAGATCTACCAGGAATCTAGAAGAGCCAGTAGAAAAAACTTAATAAAGTTGTAAAACTTATGGGTGGTTACTTCTGGGGGGGAAATGTACTGAAATTCTAAATCTTAAAATAGAAGCATCTGCAATGCAACTGCAGTTTAGAAATCCTGTTTCAGATTTTGTTAGATTAAATGTGTTTCCTGCTTCAAAAACAAAAAAGAATTCTAATAGACCAGCATTCCATGGAGGATTGACCTGGTCTACTGAAGCAGGGCTGGGGCTGGAGTGGGAAGGCACAGAGCCCTAAGTTCCACCCCCAGCACCTAATAAGCTGGGTATGATGGGTGCTCTTGGAAAGCCAGCATTCAGGAAGTAGATGTAGAAGGATCAGAGGTTCTAGGTCATCCTCCACTATATAGCAAGCTGGAGACTAGCCTAAGGTACATGAGACCTCACTTCAAACAGCGAGTAGAAAAAGAGCAAAGAGAAAAGTAGGCAAACAGAAACAAAGCCTTTTCTGTTTACAATTAACATGATGCACGTGGCTCTTCACATAATATTCAGTTTTGTCTTCTGTTACTTATTTTCTATTACTTATTTTTTATGGCTATGCAAGCTGAGGCAGAGAGTTTAGAAGCACGGGAAGATATCCGCACAGGACATGTGCACCTTCACTGCCCAGCGAATGGTGAGGAGAGCGTGGGGCACATGTGGAAGCCCCTAGCTCACTCTTGCATGGCGTGGACAACACAGGGCTCCGTGATTTGAATTTTGTAGGAACATTTTTGTAGCATTTCTTCGTGGATTTTTTTTTCCTTTTTGTAAGAGCCAATATTTTACAAAGGATGACTTTTATTCCTTTGGAGTACCAAAGTTGTAGAATCAAAAAAGATCAATATTCTCTTCAGTATGCTGAGTCTGAAAGTCAAAAGGCACAGGGCAGATACTGGGTTCTGAAAAAGCCTCAGAATGCTGTCTCCTGCTGAATGTTCAGGGCTTCCGTGTGTGTCCAGGCTTGGTACACTAGTACACTGGGTAGTCATTTCCCAGCACTTGGACTAAGGCAAACACTGAGAATGTACTGGAAAACTTGGCATCTACTTCGTAAGCTTCTGAGTTTATGGCATTAAGGGCTAGCAATGACAAAGAGTAACTCCTCTTGAAGACAGGCACATCATGAATACAGTATGGTATAGCGGAGTTATGTAAGTCAGGTATGCCAGTACAGACCCATAATGCTGACACTTAAGAAGTAGGGTCAGGAGGATCACAAGTTCAAGGTCACCCTGGACAACATACTGAGACTCTATTTCTATAGACAAACAAATGAGTAAATGCATCACATATAGCATAGAAATGTTGAAAAAAGAACACAGAAAGCTCAGATAACATGAAGAGACATTGAAGTAGGAGCAAGGAGACCAAGTGTGCACGCGGGAGTAAAATATGGCAGGTGAATGTTACAAAGTTATTAAAAAATAAACCACTTGGTCTCTTAGTCACCACTGAGGTTGTGTGTCTTCTTCGAATTCGGCTGTCGCCAGAACTCATTTCTGAGTATTATTTTGATCCATGGCTAAAATTAGAAATTCGGATACAGTCAAGCTGAGAACAGGGTTATTTTCTCGGCAAAAATGCCGAGGTGGTCAGGCTAGGGTTGCTCTGGGTTTTGTTTTTTATTGTTGATTGGTTTTCTGAAGTCCCTTTGAGGACATTATTGAAGCTGACATTTCAGACAGAATATTTTGACTGTTGTAAATATGGGAAATATGGGTAAGGCAAGCTCTGATTCAACACACTGATGTGTTTTAAGTCTCGTTTGACTGGATAGTTTTGTACTTACGGTTAATGACATGCTCTTGGGATACACACTCTCTGAGGACAACAGCCAGACATGAAGAAAAGCCCTTCGCTCTGTGAGGAAAAGACTGGATTTCAAATTTCTGGTTTCTCTTAATGCAGTTACACAAAATTCATAGCCTGTATCGTGAGCTAGAAAAAGTGATAAAAAAATTTTAAAAAGTCATTCCTATTGACTTCTATTTTAATCCTATTTACCTTCCTTTCTGCCACCATTCTCAGACAGGCCATTTACACAGATCCCAATCCATCCTGTCAGTCATCCTTGCCCGCACTCCTAGCTCCGCCCATCACCTCCCTGTGAACTACCCTGCCAGCTTCATTGTGTTCTTTGGATGATTGCAAGGCCCCTCATCATAAGCACCTGTGTTCCCAGACTCAGTGCACTTCTATGGGGATCACTTGGGTCCATCCTCCTGTCTGGTCAGAAGGCTCCACTATCGGCAGAAGAGTTCTCACGTTGTCAGAACCTGTCCCTTTTCACTCGGGATGCCTTTTGCCTTCTCTCTGCCCACTGGGATCTCAGATGGCCTTTCCTCTCAGCCAGAGACCCCAAAGCTCCCTGAGAACTTCCTGGATGACCTTAGCCCCTAGCAAGCTTCCTTTGATGAGTCCCAGAGGACGCTGTGCAGTTAATCTGCCGTCAACTATGACAGAGCCTGGGGAAGCCAAGGATGCCTTCATGCGGATATGTGTGCCCTCAGTCCCAACCCTGTGCCTGCGTTGACCAAAGCGTCTGCCCTAATTTGTGGGCTCATTAACTCGTGAGTTCTTTTAAAGGGAATCAGCTGAAGTGTTTGTCACCTCATTAGCCAATTTGCTCCTTTAGCAACCCTTAAAGCTACATCATGTTCACCTTATTCATTTTTATTTTTGAAGAAAAGGTCTCTCTATGCAGCCCTGACTGTTCTCTAGCCTAGAACTTACTATGTAGACCAGGCTGGCCTCAAACTCAGAAATCCACCTGCCTCTGCCTTTCAAATACTGGGATTAAAGGTGTGTGCCACCATGCTTACCCATCATTTTCACCTTTAGGGACCAGGTTTGTGATCCTTTGCCTCCCTTTGTAATAATATACTTCAACCACAGTAGACCCTGACTGAACGTTTTTGCCATGTTTTAAAAGTCAAAGCAGCATACATCTACCACCCAATGCGTGTGAAGTTACACTCTGACATGATCGTTAGAAATAACCATGACATTCAGTTTTCATAGGTAATTCTGTTTTTCTTACAGAAGGGGAGATTTCCTGCCCTTTGTCAAGGCCAGACCATGTGATTTCTTTACTAGTTTGGCCACGTTTCGATGTGTAGAAAGGGTCTATGGAAAAACAAATGATCTAACCACAAACCTTGGCTGTTCCAGCTTGTTTCCCCAGGTGTAGGTTTGATTTTAAGTCAGTATTAGAAACTTGGTGATTAAAATTTTGCCACGTAGAGTAGGTTGGAATCAAAGAGGCCATGGAAGTCCGTTTGCAGTCTTAACCTAACATACTAACTGCTTTAATTACTCGTTACACTTAAGGATGAGGACGATGAGGAAGCCGAAGCATAAAATGTTCAGGGAAGTAAAATGTTTCAAGTATGCAAGCGTTTACCAGCTCCCTTCCCAATTTACTGCGAAGACACTGGACGGCAAAGTTCTCCTCTCTGGAGTACATCTATGCTGGCTCAGTGGGCCAACTGGCAAATGGGATTTTGCTAGAAGTATTTAATTTTCTAACAATTACTACAAATCTTTGCTGGTTTATCTCATCTTAATTTGATAATTTTGCAAATGGGATGAACCCCTAAATTGGAAAGATCACAGATGGATGATGGAAACAGTCATTCGAAAAGGAAGTTTTGGGGGTTTCTTTGAAGTTCATGCTTGTATTCTTTTCTCCCTGGATTACAATAGTTCTCTTCCTGGGCGGGGGTGGGGGAGGAGCAAAAACAACAATGGAGACCTCTGGAGTGAAGGACTCACGGTTCCAGTAGCAATAAAGGCATCATCTTCCAGTTCATAAGCCGAATGAGCAGGCAAGAGAGGAAGAGAGACGTGGGTGGGCCCATGTGCCTCTAGTGTTTTGTGTTTTGCCTCAGCTTGGGAATTTCCTAGCCAGAGGACAATGTTTGGTTTTTATAGGAACAGGAGTTGACGGACTGTAGAGACAAATCATTGCTTCAGATTGGGTATGGGGTTTATTTAAGCCGTAAATATTTATAAGGCAAAGAGCTTGGTCAGGGTTGGCTTCCCTTCTTTCTTATCTCCTGTTCAGAATGTCTAGCTGGTAGATTTCAACTAAACATACATTATTTACCAACACATTTGAACTCCTCCTCTGGTGTGTGGAGAGACAAGGAGGTTTGTTTTCTTTTAAAGAGAAAATATATACATTTAGAAATTCTTGGCAAACATCCCACAGATGGTTTTCTCAGCACTCGGCCTCCAGTGAGGCAGCAGTGGTTGAGAGTGGGCTACAAACTCCACCTCCTGGCACCTGGAGTAACTCGGGACTGATGGAGGTTCTGCCACTCTGTAAAATTTCCTCTGAACAGGTCAACAATGCGAAGGGAAATAGTGCTCCTGTAACCAGTATCATCTGTGCCTTCTATGACATTCTACAGTGTGACTGTTTAATGTCTATTTTGTTTGCCTTACATTGTCAGTTCATAATACTTGAAAAATTAATGCCTCTTGATCTATCCGCTGACCACACAACAGAATTTTCGAATGCAGTGTGACAGCAAAGTCAAACACCCAATTAGAGTTTCATTGTATAAAAGCCAAAATTCTGAAAGCAAATAGAAATTGGTGTGACCAATGTGACCAATGCCAAGTGTGCAGCAGCGAACCAAGTTAGCGTCCTCTCTCTTTTAAGCTGACGCAAGCTGGCCTGAGGGAGGTGTCGGGGCAAGAAGGTGTTGGTGTTGATTGGCTTCTGTTGTTCACTCCCACGGCCTTTAAATCATTGTCTGCTTTCCAAAAGTTCAGATAAGTCACCTCTGTGACAGGGGTCTGCCATCCCAAACAATTCATGGAAGACTGCACAGGACTGGATAAATTATTAAGGTACAGTTGGTTTTGCATACACATTCGCAGAGTGACACTAGTGTCTGCTTTCTTCTTTACTTTGTGTTGATTGCTTTGTCATTACAAATGAAAATGTTTGGAAAGACTACATGGATAACTTTTAAAAGATCAGTTGGCTATATTATCAGACGTGGAAATGACTTATCCAGATCCCAATTGCACTTTTCTTTTGCTGCAAGTGGTTTTGGGTCTGATCAGAAAACTGGAGAGTGGTTAATAGGAAAAGGAAACACTGCAAAACCAGCCAGCAGTGTCACAACTTGTGGCTTCCGGCAAGTCACAGACTATAATAAAAGTTAGGAAGAGGGGCATGGTTGTAGAAGCCTGTGTTCAGGTGGCACTGTTCAATAAAACCCACAAATTAAATAAAAAAAAAAAGAATGTCCTCTGAGTGAGGGTGGGAGGGATGTCTGCCCTCTCTACTGAAGAAGAGGCTCTTTGTCTTCCCTTATCTTTTCAATGTGACCATTTTCCAAAGAACATTTTTTATTGGTTTTTCCGAGCCAAAGAACATTTAAAAAAAAAAAAAAGAGTAAAGTCATAAGAAGAACCTGTGAAATCGAATAAATATAAATAGAACTTTAGGTTTTGAAGTACTAGAATCAGTGTTGTAGAACAGCTGTTCTCAAAACCGCCAGGGGCAGGAGCTTTTCACATCTGTGCAGTAAGCATCCTATAGAGGAGCTAATGGTGGTTTCCATGAAAAAAAAAAAAAAAAAAAACTAAAGCAAAACCAGCAGTGTTTTATAAGTCAGTAGAAACATCCCAAACTCGAAATATTTCATATTCTTGGGCAGTGGTTTACAATGAACCTTCTTGACAAGTTAAACTAAGTTAGCTGTGTTTTCCAGAAAGATTACAATTCTTTTATAACTCAGGAGCCTCCCGTCTAAATTTATAATTTAATTATTTCTAGAATTCTCTTCATAGTATGTAGCCTCCTAAAAAGTACAATGTCAGCACTTAAGGTTGTGATGGTTGAACGTGAAGGGTTTCTTCAACTGTGTTTTACAATATGTGCCTAGGGTTATTGAGATTGGTTATTCTTAATATATGCGTAGTTTTAATAAAAGTGAAAATTATTTCTTTGGAGGAGAAAAACAAAGGTCTTTCCAGAGGTGGCCTTGAATCTGTTACAGAATGTAGACGCTTGGGAATGTACTGTATTCACAGTTGTGGTAGGGTCTTAGACATCACTAATTTAATTATACGGTATCAAGAGTTTCTTTTGGCAAGATCATGTGTGCTATGTGTTCCATAAGATGGTTATTGTATGGGAAAATAAAGACTACAGTGTGGCTGTAGGTCTCTGCTTAAGATGACCACATCTTCACCTGCAAACAATCTGGAAGGAAGAAAGCACATTCCAATTGTATGAATGGTCCTCTCTCCCTGCTCTCAGCAAGCGTATAGTACTTTAGTTTTATGGCAGGGCTTCGTAGCTCACCCTGGCCTAGGATGCACTCAGTAGCCTCAGCTGGTCTCACACGCACAACAATCCTCTGTTGGGTTTACAGTCACATGTGTCCCCTCCGTCCGCCGTCACCTGGCTAAGCATGTAATCTTTGTGGACAAGGCCTCAGTATAGGGTCTGTTTAATTGGAAATGTTCCAGTTCTTCCTAGATGTTATTTCCAAGCTGTGTCTCAGGATGGGACAGAGAAGGAATATTAAAATACTGAAATAAATCTGGGAGGGTTCTTTCCCCAGAGCTCCTCAGACTTGTGTGTGTGTGTGTGTGTGTGTGTGTGTGTGTGTGTGTGTATGTGTGTGTGTTTGCTAGACTGGCTGGCCATTAAGTCCCAAGAGCCCTCCTGTCTCTGCCTCCTTGGTGCTGGATTGCAGACACTCTCTACCATGTCTGGCTTTTCAAATTCAGGGATCAAACTCAGGTCATTGGACTTGTGCAACAAGTACGTTATGAACTGGGTCATCTCCTAAGCCCCTCAAAGTGTTTCCATGGAAGGTAATTTCATTGAGAAACAGTAAATTCGAGAACCAATTTGTCTTGCTATCAAAGTGTGAGTAGCACGTACTGGGGAAACTGAGGCAATTTAACATGAAGATAATATTAGATTGGTTTTTATGCAAACACTATTCATTTATCAGATGTACATTTTAGATGTGACTTTAAATAAGTTCCTCAGATAGAATATAATTTGGCTTCAAGTTTCATGGGTAGCTGCAACTCACTTGCCAACCCAGGGGTCACTGCCACGTTGGCCGTCTGCTGCCTGTGCCAGACTTTTGGAATACACTCGTCAGCACTGAGATGGTTTGAAGGAGCAGACCAATGATAGCGGTGGAAAGCCTACCCTGACGTCACTAACTCCCCTTCCACTGCCCCTTATCAGATAGGACAAATGTTTGCAGTCCCCACAGAAGGTCGTCACTCCAGCTCCTGACTCAGGACGGTTCTGTTTACCATTTTTGATGTCTTGGTTTGGTGATGAGCCACAACATTTGAGAAATTTCTCGTTTTGAGGATCTTCCACCATGAGCTTCTTAGTAGCAGTTCAGAGGGAAAAACCTTAGCTCTGTTGATAACCAAAGTTTGGATGGGAAGAATTTGCTACCTGAGGCGCCAGCTAACAAATGCATTAAATTGAAAGTCTGCTAACATGACAGTGTCCTGGTGCCACTTTAAGTTTTTTAACTTTGCATCGCCATGGATAGAGGATTGGTACCCGAGCTGCTGAGCTCTGTGTTGGATGATCTAGCCTGCTTTTCTGTGACTTCTTCATGTCACAGAGAGACTGAGCTAGAATGGAAAGAAAGGTTGAAGGGCAGAGAATTCTGTCCAAACTTTGGCTTGTAGAAGTGTTCAGAAGCATTTTTAGTGGCAATGAAGCTGTTCTTACTCTTGGTGATCAGATAAACTTGCTGCCTAATTTTTAAATAAAACCATACACACCCCCAAAACTAGCAAGCCTGTGTCCCCATGTCTGTAATGAATACAATGCCAAGTTGCTTTGGTATTCACAGAATATAATAACAGCAGGCACCGTGCCAGATGCTAGGAGTATGTAGTATGCAAACCTAGAATCTTCTCCCTCTCTAGCTAGACAGATGGCTTTTTGACAGATAACCACACAAGTGCAAATGTAAGCACAGGATGTGACGATTCCTGCAGGAGAAGAGAGCATGCTCGTGAGAACGTGCGAGCGCTCATTCACATGTGCGTCTTCGACAGGGCTTTCCAGACACATGGCTTTTTAAGTTGCCCTAGTTGAGCCCTGGAGATGGCTTCTTAGGAATACAGAGAAGAGAGTTAATACATGAAGAGGTTCTGAGGTGGCAAAGAAACTGAAAGATGCCCAGAGAGTCTATGAATGTCAACTGTGATTGGATCTTAGTACTCTTTAGAGAGTATGGAGTCCAGAAAGGTCTGGATCATCGTCAAGTCAGGTTAGTGATCTAGAGCAACAGTGGAGGTGGATGTGTTCTCTGTGGAAAGAAGGATGAATAGGACCTGGCTATGGGTTGGCCTGGGTAGAAGGTTAAAGATCAAGGACTGGCCAGTTCAAGAGTGGGAGGAGTGAGAATTCGAGCAAAGAGGTCAAGACCATGATGAGGACACCCACTGAAACATCTTACCTGAGGTAATGGGAACTCGCCAACTCTAGTCAAACAGGGAAGGAACCAGCATAGAACCAAACTAGACCCTCTGAATGTGGGTGACAGTTGTATTGCTGGGACAGACTGCAAGGCCACTGATAGTGGCCCCAAAATTTATCCCTACTGCATGTACTGGCTTTTTGGGGCCCCATTCCCTTTGGATGGATACCTTGCTCAACCTAGATTAGTAGGGATGACCTTGGATCTTCCCTCAAAGCAATGTGCCTTACCCTCTCTGAGGGGTGGATAGAGGGTGGGGTGGGATGGTGTGTGGAAGGAACGGGAGGAGGGGAGAAAGTGGGAACTGGATTTGGTTGTACAATGAAAAAAGATAGTTTTCTTTTTATAAAGATAAAATAAAATAAAGAACCATCAGAAAAGAGAAGAAAAGAAAAAAGAAAGGTGACCACTCAGGTTGACCAGATAGCTTGGAACAGAAGTAGAACTTTTCGTGTGAGCAAAAACCAAAACCTCTCATTTGTGGTCAACATTGACTAGAAGTTTTTCAGTCTTGAGTATAAAGAATTTTTTCAGTCTTGAATAAAAAGAATTATCTTTCAAAAGAAAAAAGAGAAAAGAACAGGGCCTGGGCGTGTCAAGGCTTAAGACCAGCTTCATCCAGTGAGCACCCAGTAAATAAAGTTGTCACGTGCTGAGTCAGAGAGCAAAATTTAGACCCACAGAAAGGAACTTTTTCAGCCCTGGTGTTTGCCAGCATTGTTGTTCTCTATCTTACTTACGTGCCCCTATTTGCTGACTTATTTCAGTAAATATTTAGTCAGAGAAAAATAGCAAAGATGTTCATGGTGCTATGTGTGAAAGCTTGCTGTTTTCATCTCTTTTCTCTAATAGGATGAGTTCCTTGATTTCAGACTCTGTCTTAGGTCATGCCAAGTTCAAGTCCAAGTTCCTTGTTTGTATTTCAGTCTCAACATTTATGAATGAATGAATGAAGCCACTGTGAGCACGTTCACACTGAAGTCCGTGCATGTGACTAACATGAATGAATGCATGCATGCCACTGTGAAGCACATTCACACTGAAGTCCGTGCATGTGACCAACATGAATGAATGAATGAATGAATGCCACTGTGGAGCACGTTCACACTGAAGTCTGTGCATGTGACTAACTTGAGGTTACACTTTGGTGATGATGATGTGGCCGAATCCTCCCAGATGTGTACTCTGTGCCCCAGGCAATTGATTTGGAGTATTTTGTGTGTCATGGTGTTCTAATGCTGTTGAAATTGTGCTTAGTCCTTTCAACCAGGCCAGCAATCAGGTATGCAGAGATGAGAATGGGCTACACACTTGTGAATGCTCCTTGGCAATGGCCCAAACCAGGATAGGGACCTGAGGCCTCAAGCTATTGCATGGGTTATATCACTCTCCAAAGAGATTTAGAAGGTGTCATATATACAGTAAAAGCACTGTAAAAACAAGTTCTTTCCCCACCTTGCTTACAAGGTTTGCAAGAGTTCTGAGAACATGAGGCCCTCTTTCAAGGTCTAAGGTGAAGTATACATTTTAGTATGTATGTTCAAATGCAGATAAAGACAGTGATGGGAATCTGATTATAGAAGAAGGAAAGGGATTCGAGTTTATTGAGGATCTCCTACATGCTAGTCTTTGACATACATTATCATACTTAAACTCCCAGGATGCTGGTTTTGATGGTAAATGATATGACTTCCATTTTTGTCTAAGCAGGAAGTCATTGGGTAGGTAACTGGGTCAAGATTTATACCTAGTTCTATTTGCCACCAAAGCTGAAGTTCCTGTTCCCTATCCAGGCTTTAGTTTTCTGTGTAGAAGGAGCAATAGAGAAAAGGCCACTCAACACGTGTGTCCATTCCTCATCTGTATATGCAGATAGAGCAGGATTGGTACCCACTTGAGAGGGCTGCTGTGAGGATCACTTGGGGTGATGTATGCAGAACCTTAAAATAGACCCTGGCCGGCTCTACACACAGAATAGGTACCATGTGAGGTTTGGTATCTTCTGGTTTAGATCCCAGGATTAGCATGGTATTCGGTGAACAATGTAATAAAAAGAAATGAACTTTAGCCGAAATCCTGGACTGTGGACCAACGTCTTAGCCCTGAGCTTCCACAGAGGAGCCTTCTCAGACTTAGTTGGACCCTGTGCTAGAACTTATAATTCTGTAGATGGGATAGCTGGATAATAGATGGAGTAGACGGGGAAAGGCCAGCTTGGCCACGGTGATTGACAGGTGCAGCTGGCCTGAGATAACAGAGAATGCAGTGTATTCCCCGAACTATAGACCAGTGTAGCTATAGTTGCTAGGTGAGGAGAGTGTGGAGAGAGATAGAACCAGAGACTGGAGAAACAGATCGCATAGACGATACACTGTGTAGGCTTGTGAGAATGGGGTTGGTGTTAAAGTGCGTTCCAGAGGAGGGATGTGATGAAGTGCACTCTGCCTTTGTGTGTGTGGAGAATATGGATATGGGGTAGGGCAGGCAAGAGCAGGTTCCAGCTCAGTTAGGACATGTCTCCCTGGACACGTGATGGTGGAAGAGATGGAGCGAGGTAGACCAGTTAGAAAACTTGAGTTGCTTTTCAACTCACCTAGACTTTGTGAAGGACTGGAAGTTGGGGTCAAAGGGGATATTCATAATAGTAGACTCCTGCTTCTGGCCCAGATAGCTGCACGCACGTGTCACCATTCTTAGAGTAGCTTGTGGTGGAAGGGGAGGAAGATTTTAGACAATGTGGAACTAAAATGTTGAGATATGCAGGTGTCAGGTAGGCCGCTGGTCACATGGAAGCACAACTTAGAAGTGAAGCTTGGGCAAAGATGTGGTTTGAAAATCTTCTGTGTATGTATGTACTGAAGTCAAGGAAACAGGACAAATGGGAGGGGAGCAGTAGGTAATAGTTAGATAATTGATAGATGTGGTCATAATAGGTTGTGGGAATTGGCCCGTGTGATAATGAGGACTTAGAGGTTCTACAATCTGTCATCTGTAAATTAAAGAACTAGAAAGCCTGGTTGAATAATTTATTCTGAGCTGGGGGCCTCAGAACCAGGCAACTATTTGCATAAGCCACTGGATGTGAAGACCTGGGACCTAGGAACATGATGGATATTCCAGGTTAAGGAGGGAAAGTGAATTTGCCCTCCTTCTATCTTATTGTTTTGTTCAGATTCTTGGGTCATTGTTTCAGACTCACTGGCTTCACTGGCAGAATTTCTTCTTTACTGGGCCAATTGATTCAGATACTAATTTTTTTCCAGAAACATATTTATGGACCTATCTTTGGAGGACAGTGTCTTCCCAGCTTTCTGGCTGTACCCTAGCTCCATTAATTTCACAGCCTCTAGAGAATCAAGCAGTGAGATTTGAAAACAAATAAACAAAAAAATGCATTGTAAAAAGCAAGCCCGTGGGAAGTATGGCAGGTGGTAGCTAGTGATATCATCTGCTCACGGCAACTTTGAAGAACTCAAAGAAACCAGAAAGCAGATAGAGTTGGGAAATCTGAGAAAGCGGGCAAGCCTCGGGGCAAATGTGTTCTTTTCTAGAGGGTGCTTTGTTGCAACACCAAGTCATGTCAACATCTTCAAAGAGGAGCACAGGTCACAGGTGACCAGTGACAGTATTCACCAAGGAACCTCGTTTTGGGGCACTGTAGTCTGTTTGGGCTTCCATTTTTCAAATTTGCATTTTTCAGAGTATTTCATATATATGTCCTATATTTATGTCATTTCCACCCCCTTCACCTTCCTGCTCTAACTTCTCCTGTGTTCCCCCCCTCTCAAGCTTATGACCTCTTCTTAGAACTATAACTGGTACATGTAACTACAGACATCTATTTAAAAAAAAAACCTATGAGCCTGCTTAGTGTCACTTATATGAACATGTGTTTAGGACTGACTACTTGGGATTGGATAATCTAGTAGGGAACTTGATGCTGGAGAAGACAGATTCTCCTCCTCTCTGCAGTAGCTCTTCATCTCTGGGTAGGCCTTATGACCTTTCCCCTATCTGAGTTGGCGTGTCAGTTGGTGTGGTCAGTGGGTGTGCACACACCCACTGCAGAGAAGCCACTGTACAGAAAGGTCATCCAAGGAGCAGGTGTCACTGAACCAAGCCCATAGGCCTGACAACCTGGATACCTGCTGTCTCATCAAGTTCTGAAGATGCCGATTCAATAGCTGAAGGTCTTGTTTAGGCAACCGTACTGCTGAGATTTCATGGGTGCACTTTCCCTGGTCGGTCTGGAGTCCCAGTTCTCTCGCTCTAACCATCTTTCCACCCCTTCTTCGATGATGTTCTTTGAACCTTAAGGTCCAGGGGTTTTCACTGTAGCTGTACACGTTTGCACTGTAGCTGTACACGTTTGGACTGTGTGTCCCACGGTTACTTATTCTCTGCATTTTGATCAGTCATGTATCTCTGTAGTAGAGAAGAAGCTTGTTTGATGAGGGGTGAGAAGTGTTCTTCTCTGTGGGAACAAGTATCTAGAATACAGTTATAAATTATATTGGCTTAGGAAAATGGTGGCCTGCCATTTTCTAACCTTAATTCTGTCATATAGTCCATAAGGAAGACTGCAAAGGGCTCTCTGGTGAGTGCTTGGGCCTTGACAACAAAGAAAGGCTTACTAACTAGGAATGGAAGCCCCAGTGACAGATGTGCTTGGGAGTGGGCCCTGCAGGGTGTTCTTTCCCCATTCAGGGTCTTCACACACACACACACACACACACACACACACACACACACACAC
>NC_022017.1:8008824-8015492 GCF_000317375.1 Microtus ochrogaster
CTGCACACACACACACACGCACTGCACACACACACACACACACTGCACACACACACACACACACACACACTGCAGAGAAGCCTCTGTACAGAAAGGTCATCCAAGGAGCAGGCAGCACTGAACCAAGCCCATAGGCCTGACAACCTGGATACCTGCTGTCTCACTCATCAAGTTCTGAAGATGCTGATTCAATAGCTTTAGAAAGAGTTTGGAAAACATTGTGTCCATAAAACCAAACAACAAAAAGAAGACCTGAAAAGCGAGAACAAGGGGGAGAAGAAAATTACCAGGGGAAACTAAATGCATGTCTTGTCAGGTCCAAGAGTAACTAGGGACCCATGGCTAACTGTGATGCCTGTTAGCATACCAAAGTTCCTGCTGGCATCCAGGCTCTCTCAGCATCACAAGTACCTGTTACAGAGTTCGTGCTGCCATCCTGGATCTTCTTACCCTGCCCGTCCCCTGTAAGGGCTATGAGATTAGTTCCAGCCCTTACAGCCCGTTTAGCTCACGGGCTTCCTTTTCCCAGATTCTCATTCCTATATAACCCTGCCATTTTGGCCATGTGCTCTCTTAGTCCCCCACACCCCTGCCTCTCTCTTGGTCCTCTCTTTCTCTTCCTCTCTCACTCTCTCCCCACTCCTCTTATGGCCTTAGCCTACTATTTTATCTCTCTGCTCTAGACTCTTCCAGATGCCCCTGGCTGTACTTCTCTCATATCTACAATAAACCCCACCCCACTTAATCCTCCCTCGTGAGGTCACGTCCGTACTTTATACATCTGTTGCTAAAACTCCCCTCACACCTCAGGTGCAGGGGCATCTGGAAGAGTCCAGAGCAGAGAGAGAAAGAAACAGGCTGGACATCTCCAAGGAACAGTCAGAATTGTCAGCTAGATTGAAAATAAAAGATATACCCCAAACTATGTTTATTGTTTGGGACATGACATTAAGAACTTATACCCGAATGTGGATCAGTAAGATGAAAAAAAATGGAACACATGATGGCTACTTGATTGACAGCTTGAAGTTGAAAACATCCTTAAGATGAAGATGTGTTTCATGCATCTCACCTACTGCACGGGTCAGCTTCCTGTTATTGTGGTCAAGAGTGTAATGAGGGTAAAGCAGAAAGGGAGAGTTTGGACTCGGGTTCAGAGCTTTCATTCGCTCGCCCTTCTTATTCTGGACCTGCGGGAGTGTCGTTTACATGGTGGTAGCACAGGCCAGAAGAGACTTTATCTCATGCTGTGCAGAAAGCAAAAAGAAAGGATGTCCTTCAAAAGCCAGCATCCAATGGCCTGAAGAGTCTGCACTTCCTCATAGTGCTACAGACTGACAACCAAGCTTTCAACACGGGGGCCTTAGATGGACATTCAAGACCACATTGTCCAAGCACAACAGTTTATCCACAGCAAACTAGAGGACTGACTGTCTTTACGCTCATCATCCTTAGCTGACTGGCACCTGGAGCTCACCACTGCCTCCTACTGTCTCAAATGAGTCATAGACAGCCCAAGAAAAGACCAAAATTTAAAATTTTTGAGTTTTTTTTCCTGAGGGCAGGTGGATATTGTATCACTTAAAGTCAGAAACACTGTAACTTCATAAGCAAGGAAGTAGCTGTAAGGGAGAAGTTGAGCCATCTAGACCAAGTGGCCTACAATAGATTTGAATAACCACAGAGGAAGAGATAAGCTAGCTTTAGATAATGGCAGGAAAAAAATGTAGTTTTGGCCTGAAGAAAGCTACATACATGTCTCTTGATTGAACTCTCCCTCTATCTACTGAATATGATGGGTTTTGAAAGCTACACACATGTCATTCCATCCTGATTGTTTTAGTGTGGTTGTGTTGCTGTGATAAAACACTGAAGAGAAGCAACTTGTGGGGAGGAACAATTTTATTTTGGCTTGCAGGTTAAAGTCCATCATGTTGGGGAACCAAGATGGGAGCTTAAAGCTGAAAACATGGAGGAACTCTGGTTACTAACACAACCCAGGCCAGGTTGCCTAGGGAATTTACCACCCACGGTGGGCTGTCCCTCCTCTCCAAATGGGTTAACAATTAAGAAAATCCTTCACAGATTTGCCCATATGCCAATCTGATGGGGTAGAAGGCAATCACTTATGTAAGTTCCCACCTTCCTGGTGTGTCAGGCTGACAACTGAAGCTGACTTCAGTTAGCTTGCGAAATTTCAGATCAGTGTGAGCAGAAAATAATGTTAGCTACAAAGGAACAAGAAGCAAACTAATCCGTAGAGGGCTGAGGTGGAGGAAGAAAGGCCTTCAGCACCCAGAGGGAAAATGAGTCCGAATCTGGAATTCACACAGTGCCGCGTGAAAGCCTCACAAAGTCATTCTCCAGGATGGACAGACTCAGGTCTGTTTGTGAGCAGAGCTCATGGCTGAGAATGGCCTCTCCAGGTGGTCTTTCAGCACACTGCCACATGAACTGAAAAAGGAGAAGCTGAGTTTAGAGGACGGGAGTGTTCAGAAAGGAAGACAAAGCTAGAACCTTGCTTTCGGAATTCTGGTAATGTAGGGTCGCCTAGTCAAATGCACCATTTGGTGTTCTCAGGCATGCCATTTACACAATGCGAACGCTGTAAGCAGAGGCGATCGGTCCTACGTGGGAGCAATCTGTAGGTAAACTGGCACAGACTCAATGGTTTTGTAGATCAGGATGAAATAAGTCTCAACATTGTAAACATGTTTGTTTTTTTTTTAACTGACACAATTGAGAGTGTAAGCAGGCGAGAGTATGCCACCATCTTACTGTGCACAGCTGACTTAAGTTTAGAACCACCACTTTTAGGAACTGACAGCAGAAACTACTGAGTAGCTCCCGTCTGGAAGTGAGACGGGGCAGGTGTGGTGGGCAAGGTGAGCTCCCTTGCTCAGTTTCTGTTTGTCTTTCTCTTTTCAAGCATCTACATTTCTTCTTTCTGTGCCTTGTGTGTCTTCTCTTGACTTTATCATATGCACTTACTCCGCCTTGTATTAGTAAAGGATCCAGTTTTATCCTGAAACGCATTTCCTCTGAAACTCTGGGACCTGCTGTTTTCCCTTAATTCGGAACCTGTCTTTGTCAAGTTTCTTTCTGTCCTGTCTCTCTGCTCTTGCCATTCTGTCACATGAGAACACCTGTTAGCCCCTATGCCAATCTCATAACTCCTCCTTCACAGTTTTCTTTCTTTACCTCCTTGTGTTGTAATTCGAGTGATTTCTGCAGCTCTCACCTACTTTCCTAACTCTTCCTTTAGCTGACTTTCCCTATTTCAATGGCTGCATTTTTTTTAATTTTAGATATTTTTTTTGCATAAACTAAACTTTCCTTGTTTCCCAACATATTGAAATCAATGTTATTTTCTCATTTGGATTTTTTTATTATTATATCACTTTAGAAGTCTATTTTATATTGCTCCGTGACTTGGGAATCTTGTCCTTTCTGGTACCTTACTGATAGTCATGTTAGTAAGTTTCCACCTGTGTTTTTAACTTCATAATTTAGGATTCTACGTTCAAGTGTGTCAGCCGCTTTCCACAGATATGCTTTTGGGATTGGTGGGGTCATTCTCATGTGTAGGTTTCTTGTTTCTTGGGGTTTGTGACTTTTTGAGTTCTGGAGCAATTTCCATGGTTGTGTCTCTGTTCAGCATGTGCTTAGCAAGTGGGTAACTCACATATTAGAATCACTGCTTCAAGGACAGTCGTGTTTCTGTTACTAACAGGGCTCAGCAGCAACTGGATGCGTCTAGCTGTAAGCTTTCCAAAAATTTCTATCAGTAGCATAGGAAGATTTATGGTGTTTTTAGAAAAGGCAAATCCAGCTGGTCCTCCCATCACTTTCCAGTTGAGAACAAAGTTATGCTTAGACCCAGTGACTTAAAGACGGAGCACAGTATGAGAGATGAATCTCTTTATGGTTGATATAAGCTCGAATTTGAAGTAGATGATGTCTAACGCCAATTCGATGGTAAACCTGTATGTTTATTTCGTTAGTAGTTTCGGCTATGGCTGGCATTCTGGGTGCCTAGAATGTGGCTTTTCTAAGCTCCTCCTGCCCAGGGCTGCACATTACCAAGCACTTTGGTGGCTTGAATTCTTTCATGCTCAGTTAAATTAAGGCGACAATGTTCTTTCTAGATGCAGCTCATAGAGATACTTGGCAGACCTTCCTTTGTCAATAATTTACTTTTGTCCTCTCCCCTGTTTTAAAAAAGCATGCAATCTGCTTATGAACACCTAAATCTTCACGATGACCGCCTGTCACATCTTGAGATTGCTTTTAATTTATTCCCATGGTGAGTTGAAAGATAACTGCCATGTTCTTTTCTCTCCTTCCTTCCTTCCTCGTTCCCTCCCTTCCTTCTTTCCTCCTTTCGTTCTTTGTTTCTTTTCTTCCTTTTCTTTCTGTATTAGGTGAGGAAAATTTTCAGGGCTTTTTTTTTTTTTTTTTTGTGAGGTTTCCAAGAACTTCGTTCCTTTCTGTGTTTTACAGCAAGTGTCCACAAAGTAGGAGATTCAGATTCATCGATCCAATTCAAAGCAAGTTAGAATGGTGTGTTTTGTGCTCTGTTTTCAGAACAGAGCGTTCTGAACGTCCACACGAAGTGGAAGAGCCTTAACCTGAAGGTGCTGTGTATTATTTACACTGAAGAAGCTCCTGGGTGGACAGGAAAGCGCTGACAGGTCAAATGGACCCCATGGAACTGAGAAATGTCAACATTGAGCCTGACGACGACAGCAGCAGTGGAGAAAGCGTTCAAGACAGCTTCACGAGGATGGGGAACTCTGAAAAGGCAGCCATGAGCAGGTACGGGATGAAAGATCGCCAGGCTCTGTGGAAAACAAGACGGGCCGTGGGCTTGGAAAACCGGGGTCATGGTGGGATGGCTGCATTGATTTTGGATCGATGTGAGCTAACAGTGTTGATGTTAACACGTCAACTCGGGCCCTTGGTGTGACTGATTGCAAAGCGAAGTTGCATCGTCCTTGTCTCCTTTGCTGACCCACATCTCACTGACATTACTGTGTTGTTTATTTATCTTTCGGGAGAACCCTCCCTCAGATCCTCTTTCCTCTGACTTTACTTTCAATGTTGTGTGTCTCCAGAGAGTTTTGGGGGCAGGGGGTGAGGGTGGGGCTGGCCTTTCTCTTTCTTTCTTTCTTTCTTTCTTTCTTTCTTTCTTTCTTTCTTTCTTTCTTTCTTTCTTTCTTTCTTTCTTCATTTCTTTATTTCTGGCTTTTTTTTTGTTTAGTTTGTTCTTTTCTCATAAGCATATTCTGAGTAATATCATTCACAAACTATCATGGGGTCACCCATGAAATATATGGCATTTCCTCAGCCTGTTGTCGAGCCTTCCACCCAGGCTTCAGGTCGTTTTATTTGTCCACCAACTGCACCAACCTTTAAAGCTCACTAGCTCACTTCTAACAAGGAGGTTGTCTCCTTCCCACTGTGGGGAGGCAGTCCAGAGAGGGCAAGGCCTTCCTACCGATGGCTGGGTGCAGTGACTTTAGGCATTGGTGGACTAGAAAGGGGTCAATCAGGGCAGTTTCTAAACTTAGTGGCTCCTAAATGTGGTAAAACACAGGCCACTGGTATCTGCAGAGTGCTTGCCCGGCTTAGAGGGAGATTTATCTTCATTTGAACTTTCGTGCAAAGTGTAGACTCGTAAACTAGCACCTGCTTTTTCAAGGAATAAGTAACTGTTGGGGATATAAAGTGATATTCGGCAATTCTGTGTTCTTTTTCTTTTACATCATTGCTCTTGGTATGCTGGGCCCGGATGGAAGGCTCTTAGATTCTGCAGGGAACACACGCAGGTGTGAGAGCTGTCGGGGGGTGGGTGAACTGGAGGGGGTCCAACTCAAGAACAGCCCTAGAGTCCACAGTGGATTCTGCTGTTCGGCTTCACGCAGCATCGTCTTAGTACCCACAGTGACGTACTTTCTAACTGAGAGCTCATGAATAAGATGCCATTTTTTGTGAATTGCCATTCACTTTTAATGGGTGGGTTTTGTTTGTGTTTGGTATAGAATGAATCTGTAGTTGTAAAAAGAAAATTCAACATACTGTAGCCTTTGCTTGAGGTCATTTTCCTTGTCTTCAATAGATGTTTGTCTGATGTTAAAATATTAACGTGCTAAGGGCATTTCTCACATACTTTCAGCAATGTCAGTTTTATGCCCACATCTCCTCTCACACCAAAAAGAACATGCAAGCACCTCAGAAATAAGTAATATGCTTCCTTTCAAATTCTAAGTTCTATAAACCACACATGCAATGGAGATTTTAATTTGCTGAGGGAAATAAATCAGGATGGTGGGCACCCTTCGGTTTGGACTATACAGAAGAAACACTCATTTTTATAGTCCTTTGTCGCCTTTTGCCCTATCATCCCAGGCTTCAAGTGTGAGCGGTAACAGCTCCCACATAACCAGGACGTTAAACACAGACTGATGGTGGGAGGATTGTGGACACAGAAGAAAACAGGAAGTGTTTTTTCATGTGCACGCAGCACTGTTACTCTGCAGTTCCTGGAAACATACTGAAAGCTTTGTGAGTGTGTGTGTTGTGTTCTAGCTGTACCTTGTATTGGCACTATGTGAGTGTGTGTTGTGTTCTAGCTATACCTTGTATTGGCACTATGTGAGTGTGTG
>NC_022017.1:8015592-8062133 GCF_000317375.1 Microtus ochrogaster
CCTTGTATTGACACTGTATGAGTGTGTGTTGTGGTCTAGCTGTACCTTGTATTGACACTATGTGAGTGTGTGTTGTGGTCTAGCTGTACCTTGTACTGACACTGTATGAGTGTCTTCTGTGGTCTAGCTGCACCTTGTATTGACACTGTATGAGTGTGTTGCGGTCTAGCTGACTGTGTGTTGTGTTCTGGTGTCCAGAGTCACCGTACAGTGCCTCTTCTCCCAGCTCTCCTTGCTGTGCCTCTTTCCTACCACAGCATCGTCAGGATTACCTCCTATTAGGAAAGGCAATTTGTAAGGATCTCGTGGAGCGATTCATTTTCATTTTATTTCTCAGGGCTAGCTTCCAACTCTTTGATTTTACTCTGGAATGTGAGAAATGTCTTAAAAACCACAAAGCACCAGCTAGGAAATCCTTTCCAGAAGCAGGCAGCATTGAAGACGTAATGGCCCAGCAAAGGCTTGCGTTATGCTTTTACAGTTAAACTGTAATGGTGGCAGCCGGCCTTGCCGGTCGGGCCCTGTGGCTCCTGGCAGTGGCCTGCTGGAGCTGACCAGCGCAGGAAGGGAACAGCATCAGTGACTGTGCAGTCTCCAGCCTGTGCCCAGGCAGCTCATAATCGCAAAGAGCTTTTATGGCTCATGCCTAACTTATTTAGTTTTTTTATTGTTTTATTATATCTTAGTATTTATTTGTTTAGTTAGTTTTTCAAGGCTAGATTTTTCTGTGTAGCTCTGGCTGTCCTAAAACTCAATCTGCAGACCAAGTTGACCTGGAGCTTGGAGATCCGCCTGCCTCTGCCTCCCAAGTGCTGGGATTAAAGGCGTGCGCCACCATACTAGGTGGTTCATGCCTTTTGTTTGTTTGTTTGTTTGAGACAGGGTTTCTCTGTGTGTACTCTTGGCCATCCTGGAACTCACTCTAGAATAAGGTGACCTCAAAGTCACAGAGATCCTCCTGCCTCTGCCTCCTGAGTGCTGGCATTAAAGGTGTGTGCCACCACCACCAGGCAGTTCATGCCTCTTTAAAGTCTACTTTCTCGGTTTTATCTATTATCTACTAATAATCAAAATACATTTTCAGAGTAATGGTGTATATGCAAGCTTTATTTGTTAAAACATAAACAAAATAGCACTACATTCTTTTTTGGTCTAAAATAAAGACTATAACTAATATAAGAAAAACTATATACAATAAGTACAATAACTATATACAGTATAGGCAATAAATACACAACAATGCCTAGTCCATTTGCATTTGACAAATTCAGAGAAAATACTCCATTATCTATCCTATCTTGGTGAGTCCAAAGTATTGTACATAATTCACTTTCTATTCTAACTTGAGCGCACATACTCACGTAACCAAATACAACTCAGAGTTACTTTGTAACTATTTTCCAATAAGTCATACAGGCATAGGCAGATGCAACTGAAAAGCAGGAAATGGCTTTGGAATCCTGCTGGGACTGTGTGATGCCAGGAAGGCCACAGGCAGAGTCTGGCAGATGGACACGCTCCTTCCTGTTCCTCACGGCTGTGCCTTGCCTGAGTAGGACCAGGCAAGCTCCTCCCACCGGGATATTCAGGGCATCAGATAAGAGGAGTACCTGAGCATATTTGTTACATCTGTAAAGTTAGAGTAGAGTGTGGCTATCTGCAGCCCTGGTCTTACAGAGGGCTTGTTCCTAGCACCACAGAAAATTCAATAAACAACAATAAGCACCATCATCTTATCACAGCATGGCGGTTGTTTTTTAAAAAAAAACTCAGGGCTGTGGCTCTGCACCGTCTCCTTGGAAAGGCTCACAAGAGGCAACGAAACTCAGCCCTGTTAATCTCTTTCTAGCATAGTCAGTGTGTGTGGGGGGGGGGAGAAGAGACAACATATGCAGTTTCCAGTTGAACATATTTCCTTCCTTATAACACTCTGCATCCCTGAAACTGTTCATGGTGAGTTCAGTGCTTGCTCTAGACAGAACACTGGTGTGAAGGAAGAGAAGAATGCTTTGGACATCGTGTTCTTCGACGCAGTTCAGTAGATCGCCCTGCCCTCAAACACACGTCAGAGCATTTACTCAGATGTTCTCCCTTTTCTCTGTTTCTTTGGCTTACCTTTCCCCTGCTCGTACAGCCAATTTGCTAACGAAGATGCCGAAAGTCAGAGGTTCCTAACAAACGGATTTTTGGGGAAGAAGAAGCTGGCCGATTACACGGA
Organism: Microtus ochrogaster; assembly: GCF_000317375.1. NCBI lineage: Eukaryota > Metazoa > Chordata > Mammalia > Rodentia > Cricetidae > Microtus > Microtus ochrogaster. The sequence goes on from NC_022017.1 coordinate 8,017,811, forward strand.
TGAACACGTAAGTGATGCTCTGCTCTCAGGAGGTAAACAGGCAGAGAGGTGTGTGATCTACCGCGGTCTCGGTGGGAAAACAGTGTGATTGAAATTTTCCAAGCCTTCATCAGCACATTCTGTGTTTATTCAGGCCCTTACTGGAATAAAGGCTTGTTTTTCCCATTTGCCATATGGCTGCATGAATCATTTATGAAATTTATTTGTTTTTTCAAGAAATCATTCTAACCCAAATGTAATCTGCAGCCATACGTTGTTTTCCTTCTTTTTATTGCTCCTCTGTAGTTCTGATTTTTCCTGCAACCTATGATGAAGCCGAGACTTGCATTACATTCAAAATTAAATGTTCTTTTTGACGCTCTGAGTAATGAATGGCTTTTACTCACTATGACTGTGTCTTACTCCTCCGTTTGGGGATGCAGTCTCTTCCAGGAGATATAATGTGAGAAAAGTAGAGACTGGTCCTTTAGCAAACGTTTGCTCATACTGCACTTCTTTTTTTCAAGCACCCCGGAACCACTTCCTTCGGAATGTCCTCATTCAACCTGAGTAATGCCATCATGGGCAGTGGGATCTTGGGCTTGTCCTACGCCATGGCCAACACGGGGATTGTCCTCTTTGTGTAAGTGAACATCTATGTCTGTGTAGTGCCAAGCCGGTGTATAACCTGACAACCTTATATGAGGTCTTTGTGCACGAGAGTACTGGGAAAGTGTTAGTAAATTGTTCTGGCTTTTATATAGATCTGCTGCCCTGAGGGATAGCCGATGGGGTCTAATCACAGCACTTGCTCATTTGACCATCTGTTTAATCAAGTGGCAGAATGTCTGCGTATTTAACCACCAAGATGTTAGTGAGCCCATCAGTCCACAGGAAGAAGAAACTGTTCCCTAGAGTAGCTCATCACTTGAGGCTCAAATAACGTAGTGTTCAGTGACCAGAAATATTCCTTCCCAAAGCAAATCAAATTCTTTTCCTTCTAAGGAAATAGGAATTTTCTTAGAATAATCTTAGGAAAGATAACTCATGTCATCTAAGAGCCCCTCATGCCCCAGTCCTATTCCTTGTGCCTCTGGGTACCAGACACCAACATGCTGGCCTTTGCATATGGCTTCCGAGCCTTCTTTCCTGTCTTCTTCATTTAATTAATTCCTTATATCTGTGTTCAGCCTAACCTTAGTGCAGCCTTCCATCACCTCTGTGACAGGGACCAGTGTATCGTACCTGTGCCTCTACTGTACCACCCTGGTGTGCTTGTCTGATTTCCTTAGTGTCCAGCTCCCTTGCTAGATGACAAGACCCAGAGAACTGGCTCCATGTCTCACCACACACCCTTTCCTAAACCCTATCACAGTGCCTGGCAAGAAGGCTATTTGTGGATGACTGAAGCCTATTTCTAAACCGCTACGCTTTGCCACACTTGGTCCCAGGCTGCCTGGAAGCAGCAGGGTTCCATGGTTGACCAATAGGATGGCTGGATAGGGGCCTCGCCTGTGATGGACAACCACAGACGTCCGCATGGTCACACATAGTTTGGTATTTTCCAAGACACGCTTCTTGGTCTCTTCACAAGCATGAAGTGGCACATTGGGAGAGGCATCTGACTGTGGAGCCCGCACGATGCTGTCTAAGAATGTGGCACTTACACTTTAAATACATGCTATTTGTGTTCTGCCACCACATATGATTAGCTAATCACGCGGCTATGTGAGGACTGAGCATCAGAACTATAAATATTTATCTTGTGTCAAATGAACTATTTCATGTATTACAGTCTTTAGCTGAATGGGATTTTATACCAACTTCAGTAATCTGCTTGAAATCAATTAGCTGTTTACCATCTGAATAGTAGGCTCATAATCTATTTGCATATCTATATGCTTTCGTAATGAACATGACCTTTGAGACAAGCCTCATTAATCATTCGTGCTATTAGACATCATTAAGAAATTATCACATCATGGGTGAGCAGAAACAGAAAATGCTTTCCCCAACCATGGAGCCACATCACCTTCTGGAGAACATTCCATTCCACATTTAACACAAAGGCTTCCTCTCATCTCGCAGGCTAACTTGACCGGAGCCATGACATCTCTAAAACACCGTGGGATGTGCTTTGTGTGTCTAAGAGACACTCAGCTGTCCCTCTTGGTTTGTGGCAAGTGACATAGCATTCCACTGATTTGGCTTCTAGAATTTGTCCCCCAGCAAGCCCATGTTTAAGATATAGGAATGCTCATTGTTTTTTTAGGGAACAAAGCTACATAATCTGAAGTACACAATTCTTTAAAAGCAGGTGCATTCACACTACACAGATGAGGAGCTCTAAGTGTGTAATTGTGGTCTGAATGCACGCATGCAACAGTGGTCTCACTGGGGTTATCAAATAGACCGTGGAAAGATGTGTGCTCTCAAGTAAATAAAGTGAAAGAATGCCTTTTAAAATGTCAGGTGTCCGAACTGTCCATTTATTATCTAGATGATGTGTTCACATTCTTTTTTCTTCTTTTCTTTGGTTTGTTTGAGATTAGGTGTCATTATGTGGCCCAGGATGACCTTGTACTAATAATCCTCCTGCCTCAGCTTCCCAAGTGTTGGGGTTACAGGTGTGTGCCTCCATGCCTGGCTCTAGCCACGCTCTTCTTTTTATGCCCTAATTCCCGGTTTTATGGAAACACTGATCAGTACTAATGGACAGGAGCCATTCCTACATGCAGTCATGTAGAGGGTCCTGATGTCAATGTGCTTGAAAATAAGCAAGGAAGCCGGGCGGTGGGGGAGCACACCTTTAATCCCAGCACTCGGGAGGCAGGATCTCTGTGAGTTCAAGGCCAGCCTTGTCTACAAGAGCTAGTTCCAGGACAGGCTCCAAAGCAAAAGAGAAACCCTGTCTCAAAAAAAAAGGGGGGGGGGGAGAAAGAAAGAAAATAAACAAGAAATGGTCCAGCTGTCAACACTCACCATCCTCTGCTTTTTTATTATACCTCTCTCCAGTTAGCAAAGTATCTTCCTTTCTTATGTAGATAAAAACAATTAAAATGTCTAAGCCTCGGTTCAGTCAGGTTCTCAGGCAGCCTTTTTCTGCTACCTGTTGATGCAAATATGGCATGCACACACCTGGATGCTGGGTGAGTAGATGGGATGTGTTAGTTTCGTGCCCATTAGCATCTTGGCTGTGAGATACGTTACCCTACTATGTAAGAAGCTACCGACAGTAGCAGAAGCATGTACAATGTAGAAAGTCCTCATTGGGTGGTGTTCCAGAATTTCCTAGAATCCTCCAAATCCATATACTTTGGCAGAGCTGACGATTGAAGAAGCAGAATTATTACTGTAGTTTACTGCAATGGTTAGCCTAGCAATGTCTCACCTGTTATAAACCTAGTGTTGTCTGCTTTCTGTTCGTTACAGAATCATGTTGCTCACCGTGGCCATTTTGTCACTCTATTCGGTTCACCTTCTGTTAAAGACAGCCAAGGAAGGAGGTATGTTCCTTTAAGTCCACATCTTCAGCCAAGAGACTGACTTCCTGGTTTGGCTCTCATCAAAGCGCTCTCACTTAACACAGCATTCTCGGCTAAGGTGGATCCCAGTCAGGCTCGTGGTTCGTTTCCCTCTGATCCCCACAAAGTGTTCTCCCAAGGTTTGTAGTTAGTGGGGACAAATGAGAATCAAGAATGAAAGTCGATTGGCCCAAATTCAAGCCAAACAGGGGGAAGAAAAGACTTTTGGCCAATGGCAGGTATAGCTGCTACTGCTGCTAGCGGCACACAGCTCAAGTGAACGGAGCCATCGCTTCTGTTTGCAAAGCGTTTGACATTGCTCACTGGCTTCTGAGGTCCTGTCCTTTGGTTTTTATCATTTCTCTGTATTATTTAGTTACATGCTTAATATTCCAGTGAAGCGTTATGTAAAGAAATGCTAGAGGCATGAGAATGATCCTCTAACGCAGCAATCTCATCTTCCCTTATAGGGTCTTTAATTTATGAAAAGTTAGGGGAAAAGGCATTTGGATGGCCCGGGAAAATTGCAGCTTTTGTCTCTATTACAATGCAGAATATTGGAGGTAAGTGAGACGCCTACAAGGGGTCACTTGAACCTTCTGTAGGAAGCACAATAAAAATGAGTGACTACAGAACTTCCGGCAGCGGACACACAACTGCAGTCTAGCTCTGAACTCTCACCATGGCCCCGGCAGCCCGCTGAACTCACTGGGTTCCTGGGTGTGTGTGAGCCACACCGCAGACCCAGTGGGTGTTTATTATCTGTATGTTTTTAAATAAGTCTTGTCTAGACATCTGCGGAACTGCTAGGATCGTCTTGTTTGGTTGTTGTTGGTTTTTTGCTGGTTTGGTTTTGTTTTTATTGGATTAGGGCCATAAACATCGAAGCTCATTGAGGAATCTGCTCTACGTTTAGTTAAAATCTTCAGCTTTCCGGAGATTTAAATCACCAGGCATCTCATAAGATCACCTCATGCCTGCTCCAGTTGGTGACAAATGAATTAAGAAGCCCCGAGTGTGTTAAGTCCTTAACACCCAAGGACTGGGCAAGGGGGCCGTGGCCATTGAAGGTGTCAGTACAGCCACGTCACACTTCCAGGTGTGGTTCAAAGCAGGCTCCGTGTCCGGTCAGACACGCGCGATGTGGGTGTAGGAGAGATGGAGCTGGCGTGCCCCCACCCCAGGAGAGATGGAGCTGGCGTGCCCCCACCCCAGCAAACACTCTCCCGTTATCTGTTTGGTCTAATCAGCGATTTCCCATAAGGAAAGCCACTGGTGCTTCTTAAATTAGCAGTTCCACGTTTAGAACGCTTTAGTTTTTCAACCCCCTAAAACCCTGGCATTCGCCACCGATGTGTTATCATTAGCAGGATGATGTTGACACTACCCAAACAGGCCTGTGGCACCCTGAATTTTCAAAGGCCAAACACATTAGCGGTGGTGACATCACTGAGAGTCAGCAGTTAAGAGCTCTAAAATCGAACGGTCCCTCGGTGCGCCAGCTCATCAGAAACACCTCCTGTTTACGCTCTGTAAGATTCTGCTGTGGCCAAGAGCGTTGTAAAGATTAACCAAGCCGTGTGGACAGGAGACACAGCAGCTAGCAGAGAAACCGCCTAGAGTCAGGGGCCCTTGTGCTTTTCATGTAGTCTGCCCTGTGCAAAAGTGTGATCTTGGGTGTGTCATTGAGTTCCTCACAATCCTGATGTCTGCAGGGTAGGGTGGTCTCATACACCTGTTCTCTCCAAGACTTTCCAGATGATCAAATGATGGAATCCACAGAGCTCAAGAGACTCAGATACGATCGGCACCATTCTTTCCTCTGTGGAAGCTTAGGGACTATTTTTTTTTTAATTTATTTATTTATTAAAGACTTCTGTCTCTTCCCCGCCACCGCCTCCCATTTCCCTCCCCCTCCCCCAATCAAGTCCCCCTCCCTCGTCAGCCCAAAGAGCAATCAGGGTTCCCTGCCCTGTGGGAAGTCCAAGGACCACTTTGAAACTAGTCAGAGTTCAGTGTTCAATGTAGATGCCTGTTTATACAACCGCACCAGAAGGATGTAGCTCACACTGAGAGTTGTGTAAGAGCGGCCTTTCCCTGTTGTGGTAGTGGGGGGACTAGAACCCAGATTCCTGTGCATGCTAGACAACCATTCTACACCCCTGAACTACAGCCTCAGCCCTGTCGATTTTACTTTTAATTGCACCCTGGACCATGTGTCAGATAACAAACTAGAATCCAATTGCACCAAATGGTGGCCTTGGGAACGGAGTGTTGCACAAATTCCCCCAGTTGGAGGCAATGCTCTCATGTTTTACATATGTATAACAGACATGTATACAGGGAGAGGTTTTATAGATTTTTAAGATGTTTTCAAAATAGTAAAGGTGAAATTTGACCCTTTCTGTAATTTTCTTAACCAATGGGAAACTGGAATAAGAGGAAAAAACCCAAATCTGTAACAGACAAAAATGGGAGAGAAGCTATTGTCTCTTATACTCTGTTATCAGTCTAGAAGACTTTCTGTGGCCATGGCTCTGAGATTCTTTGTGTGGCTCTGGGAGACAACCGAGGACCCGACAGGTGTCACCAGGAGAAAGCCAGAGTGATTGGAGCGCCCAGAGTCCTGCCTTGCAATTCTGCTATCTTGGTTTTGGCCTCCACTCTTTTTGTCAGACAGCCCTTAGACCCACACAACAGAGGCCATGATGATCTCTAACTAATGAGGGTGAATATGTGGGACCCAAGGTTCCCCTAGTGCCCTAAGTTGGATTTAACAAAGAGACAGCATGGGCGCTGTTAGCAACAGCCCCTCGTGTACGAACTGGAAGGACAAACTTCTGCTTTCCAAGAGAATCTGAAGGCCTCATGGAGTGTGCGGGGCCTTCGCATTCCGTTTTAGGGATAAGATGTTTATCTTTCCAAAGAGAACGGATGTCCCGAGTGCTCTGACGTCTTCTAGCTTGTGTGGGATGGTAGTGTGTGCATCACCACTAAGCTGTCCCTTTGTCCATTCCAGCGATGTCAAGCTACCTCTTCATCATTAAATATGAACTACCTGAAGTAATCAGAGCATTCATGGGACTTGAAGAAAACACTGGGTATGTCTTACATTCCCTCTGCGATACCACGCGGCTCATTCTGTTGGTCTTTTCTGGTCCCAACACCCTCTCTCTTTCTCTTTTAGGGAATGGTACCTCAATGGCAACTACCTCGTCATATTTGTGTCTGTGGGAATTATCCTTCCACTCTCTCTCCTTAAAAATTTAGGTATTAATTCACTAACTGAAAGTTTATCTTTGCTTCATATTCTATTAGGCAAGCTTTTTTTAGACGCTATAGTCACCTTCCAAAATATTTCTGGTGATTCCTAGGTTACCTTGGGTATACCAGTGGATTTTCCCTGACGTGCATGGTGTTTTTTGTCAGTGTGGTAAGTGCTTTGTTGACATGATCCTTGTAGCTTGGAATGCCTGCCATGTTTCATTAGCGTCCTCTTGTTTGTCCACGGATTTTACTAGCATGGAATAGTTCTTGCTTCACAAGTAATTTTATTGTATTCTAATTTGGAATGAGAAAGGGGCAGTCATGGGTTTAAAAATAGTTGAATTAGAATGCCAAGGTCATAGCACACGGTATGTTCCAGGCAGGCTCCCTGGGCGGACCTTCAGACAAAGGACTATGGCAGTGACCCAGTGTCTAAGAAGGTAGAAATAACAGGCGTGAGTAGGCTGCAGCCATTCTCTGTATTAGCCATTCTCCCTTCCACTTTCTACCCGTTAAGAGACTTTGACCATAGCAGAGTTGAAGAAGTCAACTCAAACAAAGGAGAAATTTCTTGAAATAGTGTAGATGAGAAATTTGCAAACATTTCCCCCCACAAAGATGTAAAGGAAGAGGAAAGAATTATTGATGACTTGTGTCATGAATACTTTGATGTAATGAGGAAATTATCTTTGATGTAATGTCATAGAAGAGTCAGAAAGACCTGGGAAGTCTGGGACTGTTGACTAGAAAGTAGCACTGGCAACCACAGTTCCAACTCTCTCCTTTGAACAGAGGCTAGGACTCTATGGTCCAGCAGTCTATGGAGAGCCTGGACTCCTCAAGTCACATAGATGGATTTTTATTTTATTATTTCCCCCTCAAAGCTTAACAATTCTTTTGTTTTTGTTGTTTCAATGTTTAATGACTGCCTATAGGTGATCTACAAAAAATTTGAAATACCCTGCCCTCTGCCTGTCCTGGATCACAATGTTGGAAATCTGACGTTCAACAGCACACTTCCAATGCACGTGATTCTGTTACCCAATAACTCAGAGAGCACTGACGTCAACTTCATGATGGATTACACTCACCGAAACCCTGCAGGGCTGGATGAGAACCAGGCCACTGGCCCTCTTCACAACAGTGGAGTGGAGTACGAAGCCCACAGTGATGACAAGTGTCAACCCAAATACTTTGTTTTCAATTCCCGGGTAAGCGAAAGGTCCATGCCCCCTAATAGGCTGAGCGGTGCTGTGGTCACTGAATTTTATTTCACAAACTGAGAAGCGCTGGAATCACTGTCTATGCTGGGTCTCCAAATATGCGTGTTTGTTTGTTTTACAGACCGCCTATGCAATCCCAATCCTAGCATTCGCTTTTGTCTGCCACCCCGAGGTCCTACCCATCTACAGCGAACTTAAAGAGTAAGGCAGCCATCATTTTAGCATTCTCATTTGATTTGCAAAAGTATCCATCTATTCAAAGATGCTTTATGAGGAGGCCCATCCTATGGCTTTCTGAGCAGAGATGGTTTGTGCTACCGCAATTCATTGGTAATGTATTTCAGCCAAGGCTTGAGTGAGCCCACCTGCTTGGCTTTGCTTCCTCTCCTGCCGTTCTAGCATGACAGCTCAGGGAATGATTTCCCACAGTGGGGGAGGAGATGGTGGGTGCATTGATTCCGGTAGGTGTGTGGATTTTGTTGTTTAGCTGGAAATGACAACACTCGTGATAACAAAAACTTAGAGTCAGGGCAGCCTTGCCGAGCAGCTGATGCTACTTGTGGTCAGTTCCTTGCATGAAAGGTGTTCACCGGAACAGACAGCCTTGTGTGTGCAATAGGGACACGAGCTAGTTCCTACCAGTGCAGGGATCTGTGATTCATTAATAATCATCTCCTTTGAGGCTGCAGACATCGCATTTGGTCTGAACCCATTCTAACCGCTCGGGGGTCAGGCAATGGTTTTTACATCTTTAAACCTGAACAGAGAAGATCCCTCGTGTGTGTGTGTGTGTGTGTGTGTGTGTGTGTGTGTGTGTGTGTAAACCAGATAAGTTCTGATTTGCTTCCTAAAGTTCTGGAACACTTTTGGCTACTTGGGGTCTTAGATTTATTTTGTGAATCACATACAGTATGGACTCCATAAGCCTGAAGATTGGGTGGTGAGTGCTTGCTATACTGGCTTCTAGAAACTTCCGTGGGACAACATAAATTTTTCTCAGTAGTTCGAGCTCTTGGTAGTAGGGATTTGCTGACTCCCTAGGTTGTTTTCTTCAGTAAACTCATCTCAGTGTGAAGTGGAAAAGCTTTGCCATAGGGGCCGGTTTAATCCTGGCCATTTAACGTAATTAAATTAATTAATTTTCTGTGGACAAGCTTATGTGACATTAAAGGAACTACATATTAAAGGAACACTGTTTAAGAGAAATGAAAATAAATCTTCCTTAACTCTATGAGACAATTTAAACAAGTTGTAAGCTTTATGTCTGAAGTCTGGTTTCATCATTTTTATTTTAATTTTAAGTTATATTTAAAGAAGTTTTTAAAGTGAAGCTTGGTATTCTTTTTCTTCCCAGTCGGTCCCGGAGAAAGATGCAGACAGTGTCCAATATTTCCATCACAGGGATGCTCGTCATGTACCTGCTTGCCGCTCTCTTTGGCTACCTAACTTTCTATGGTAGGTCACCCTGTCGCGGCCATTCTCTTTGTGATTAGACTGGTCATTCATCTCAATACATAAAATCGTTTTTCATCCCTTAAGTGGGTGGCATGGTGTGTGTGTGTGTTCACCTTCATGCACCCACTTGGACACACACACATCACAAATCTTTTAAATCAAGTTAATTTCCTTCACATATAAGTGATATTTGTCTAGTTTCCCAGTCCAGCTTAGGCTAAAAACAATGAAACTGAATCCAACTGTATACAGTAGAACTCTTTTTAAGGAGAAGTGGCTGCCAAGCAAATCGCAAAAGCCCATAGTCCTCAAGTTTGAACCTGCTTCTTCTTTACCAGCCAGTTAAAGCTGGCATCGTAAGCAGGACAGTGGTGGCACACGTCTTTAATCCCAGCACTCTGGAGGCAAAGACGGGAAAATCTCTGTGCGTTTGAGGCCGGTCTGGTCTACAGAGTGAGTTCCAGAACCGGCTCCAAAGCTACACAGAGAAACCCTGTCTAGAAAAACAAAAACAACAACAAAACAAACAAACAAAGCTGGCATCTTAGAGTATTAAGTAAAATGTCCACTTCATTTCAAAGTTCTGTTAGAGTAATAGCTTCCTAAGTAAAAGGATACAAAAAAATGTTCCTTCAATCTGGGATTATTCTAAATTTGTGTGTATGTGTTTATGTATGTATGTATGTATGCATATATGTATAAATGACATTGCAACAGTACACATTACACATTCTGTCCAGCACCTTAACTGTAAACAAAAAATTAATATGATTTTCTCATTCATGAAGAGAAATTATTTCAATCAAATATGTGTGTTATCATGTATTTACACTAGTCAAAGTGTCAATGCAAATAGGCATTTTTAATAGACACCTTCAACTCTTTTTTGAGTTCTGTTAGTGAGTTGTTTATTGCGAGACACACAACACTTTGGAAACCATTTCAGTTATTTTAGGATAGATAAAGAAATGTGCATACAATACATACACATGGAGTTTCAAAAATCGACTGCAAAGTTGTAAGTAAGAGTGGCTCTTCCTCAGTTGACTGTGTGGCCGACTGGGGAGGAGATGGCTCGGAGAGGCCATCATTTGCTTAGGTGTCTTTCCCATTTGACTAACATTTGACTGGTAACCGAGCACTTGCTCCCAGTTTGGCATTAGCCTCTCACTGGTTACAGGTTAGCGAAAGTCAAGATCAACACCACCGAGTGTGTTTCTGCCCCTTGTCTCATCTTGAGCGGTATAGAGGGGAAACCGGGCTACGTATGACGTCATTTACATCTATGTGCTACTCGTGTCTTGATTTCATGTGTGTCTATGAGCATATGTGTCTGGCATTCTGCATGGCCGTCTTCAAAGAAGGCATCAGATAAATCTTAGAATGATTCTGATTGGGAGATCCAATAAAAATCATGCTTTCATTCTCGCATGCTTTTCTAATGAATTTCATAAGACAAACAACCCTTGAAATCCTCAAGAGGACCTGAGTTTAGATTGCCAGCACCCATGTAAAAGCTGGGTGTGGAAGCCTGGTATCGGTAACCCCAGTGCTAGGAACCGAAGAGGCAGATCCCAGGGTCTTGCTGGGTGACAGTCTAGCCAAAATGACAAGCTCCCGGTTCAGTGAGAGACCCTGTCTCAAAAAGTAAGGCGAAGGAGTGATTGAGAAAAATGTCTCAACATCAACCTTTGCCCCTCCCCCACATGTACCCACACAAGTGAATGCACACGTGTGTACAAACATACACACATACACACAAACACAGAGTTAGAGCTCATTAGTCCTTCAGTTTCCACACTAGGTCCAAAGATGCTGCTTTAGGGTTAGCTGGATTGACAGGTTGAGGCTAGAGGTGGCGTGGGCGGGACAAGCTAGTAATGGCTTAGGCTTTTTCCTTTCTTTTAACCCTAGCATGTCGTCCTGGTTTGTGATGCTCTCTGAAGCAGACAGATTTATTATGGACCAAATCACGTCAAGAAGCTTAGCAGCCTTTCATGTAGTAGCTTTACAAGCTACAGAACTGTCTGAATCCCCAGGCCTGGCGTCTGCCACTATCCCGTTTCTCCCATCCCCCTGCATGTTTCTGTGAGAGGCCGGTTCCCACTCAGCAACTCCCCCGACTCTTCCTCTTGCAGGGGAAGTTGAAGATGAATTACTCCATGCTTACAGCAGAGTCTACACATTTGACACCCCTCTGATCATGGTTCGCGTGGCCGTCCTGGTGGCAGTGACGCTAACTGTGCCCATTGTCCTCTTCCCAGTAAGTACACTGAGTCCCGAAGAATGAGTCCGTTGTTCTGACTCGCTGTGGATTTGGGTGTCTGTGTGTCTGTGGTTCTGGGTCCCAGCCGGTTATTATTTTCTCATAGAACTTTGGAGCCACTTAAAGTTGAGCACTTAGTACATAGACACAGTCAGCATTTTAGGTGGTGTTTTTAAAGTATGAGAAAAAACATGAACCTTATTTTTAAATTCAAATGAAGAACAAACAGAGCCTGGGCTGCCACCTGTAGACTAATATAATATAATACAATACAATACAATATACTTCTTCTGCCTCTGGAAATGTGAACACCAGCGCCACTTAAGCTAAGACCACATTACATCTTGCCAGCATCTTGAGGTGTTTCCATTTGTTCCTCAGAGCACTGTGCCAAGGTCACATCCAAAGTTCAGGTGATTGAATCTGACGTCTTGGTGGCAAACAGGAAATGGTATATCATTAGGTAAATGATATACCAGAAGGGAGTTTTTTGATCTCTCCCACCAAAACTGACACATGCCTTCTGGCATTTGAGATTCTTGCTCCTTGGCACTAGTCAGGGTTCGGTTTGTCATGGACTCACCACAGCAAGCAAGTGGGGGGTGTGAGGACTGCGTGGCAAGAATTAAAACACTACCCGTGGACAAGCACAGGTTCTCCTGCCTGCCGAGTGTGCCCCTTTCATAAATACTTCGTTCACTCATCCATTTTAGGGGGGGTAAACTAAGCTACCCAGAAACCAGCTTTGCTATGTACAAAACGTTGTGCATAAGACTCAACATAAGAGAGCATCTTAGATAACACACTGTGGTCACTTTAAGAACTGCTCGCGTGGTGACGTGTATTTTGCCACATTCCTTCCTCATGAGTGCATGAAACCAAATCCTCGTCGCTATCACGGCTAATACTTTACTCTGAAATAACGCGTGGCCTCTATTATATCTGAGAGCATTCTGAACGTCCTGCCTGCAGCTTTAGCCTAAAATGAGCTCTGACTGGAGCGGGATGTTCTGTAGGATGGCATTTCCGGTTACGCTGGGAAAAGCGTATCTGGGGTCCTTGTGAGTTTTGGCATATCAGAAACACTTGCATTGTCGTCTAACTGTTTTATGCAAGGAATCTGTTACCGTCTTTCACTTTGCTTTACTCGCAAGCCCTTGATAAGGAAGGATTTCCCTAGCCGCAGTCTCGAGAGACTGAAGGGCATGGCGGTGCTCACACAGCTAGTGGATAACTGTTAAGCTAAGGCAAGGCTCGTTGCCAGAATGGGAAGTAAAAGCCAGTCTCGACAAATATTATATCTCACCATTGGCAATCCAACCCTCTCTTAGAAATTCTTGTCCCGTGTAAGAACGAACGCCCTGGGCCGAGTCTGATATCAGGAACTGTAGTAGTTTGTCAGTGCTAGAGGCCATTAAAATCGAAATTGGCCATAAGAACCAACATCCATTTTCTGGGGCATGGCATGGCCTTTCACTGCCACAGTTACAGGGAAATGTGAACAGTGGTCATAGACAGAATGGTGGTCCGCAGAGTGGGCAGGCCGGCAGGGAGGGTCAACAATGCTGAACATGAAAAATGGTCTTGGGCTGAATCTTGCCTTTTCTGAAATGCATAAACCACCTTTTCTAGTTTATTCTGTGCCTTGAATCCATGGGAATGAGGGTCTGGGCAAGGGAACCAAATGGTCACAAGTGTGATAAGTGGTGACCTCCATGTCCCAGTCAAGTTCTAAGAGGCCAAATTCTGATGGGCTTCTGATAAAGCTGTCGATACTGTGAATAGTGTTTTTTATTTGTTTTGTGTGACTTGGGGCCAGGATTTCAGTGAACCAAAAGCAGGGCGTGGCTCTCCTACCTACACTGTGTGGCTTCACCTGGAGGGTGTGGGTCTCCTGCATGGCGCGGCTCACCCAGAAGGCACGGCTCACCTGGAGGGCATAGCTCTCCCAACAGCTTTCCTTGCATTCAGAAACACTTGGCACCCCTCCCCGCAAGAAACTTCTTTATCTGCCATGGTATCCTCCCAAACAAGGGACAAAGCAAACCTAGTCTGGATTCAAATCTAGCATTTTAGCTACTGTTTTGCGTCCTTTCTCTTACAGAACTCAGTCACCTGGCTCTTTCTTTGATGAGAGGATAGTGTCGCCTGCTCAGATTCCCTTATCCTCTTTTTCATCTCAAGTCCGGTTGGTCTTTTCCTTCTCAGCACAAGCGTGCAGGAGCCACCTGTGATGTTTATCTCTGATGCCTGTCAGACAGATGCAGACGCGAAGTGAATGAAGGCTAACTCTATTAGCAGCTTCATGTGGTGCTCCTTGGGTGTGGGGTAGGCTGTCCACTGTGGGATGCACCTCCTTCCAGAGGATGGATGGTGACATGTGCAACTGTGCTTCCCTTCCTACGGCAAGGTTCACGTGTCACCACAAGGGACAGAAAAGCAAGTACCCTTTATTGTTTATCCTAAGTGAACAGGCTCATGCCCTACTGGAGTATGTTCAGAAGGTCATCTTTCAGACTTTCCGGCACTTGCTGTTCATCTTCCTACAGAACAATCATCCCTTTTGCATGTCCTGCCTCCAGGTCTCTGAAGTGTGCACAGACAATGGTACAGAAATATGGTTGGCACTGTCAGGAACTGCAGTGGGGTTGGTACTCTCGAGATACGATCCCCAAGCCATCCTGTAACGCGAAGAAGGCATCATTTCTACTCAATGGGAGAATCTGTGTTTATTGAGAGGCAAATCAAGGCTCTTCCTTTCTTTTTGACTTCAATATCTGTGATCTTCACTCTGGCACCCTACATTAGCACAGAGCGCCTCCTAACAGACTGTGCTCAGGAAACTCTGCAGGAACAATTAGCACTCTACCCAGAAAGTGCGTGGAAACTTCCTTGTGTCATTCTGGGTCAGAAGTCCTGGCTGGTGCTGGGGACTTCCCGGACTTGCAGCATCTGACCCACATTTTCATATCCTTATCAGTTTGCATCAGTAGATAAAGGGGCACATGGGTAAGGGCATGTGAGTAATAAGGTTGAGTTGCCTCCGTTGTCCTGGTGTGGGTAAACAGAGCTGCCCCAGCCTTTTGGATCTGCTCTCTCATAACAACGGTGCTATAGCAGGGAATGACCAGTTTTCTTCTAACCCTTTCCAAGGCTCCTTTCCTCTGCCTCCTTGGCACTGTTGCCCTCTTCAGGGGGCTGTTGACACTCCATGTTCCCTCAGTCCTGTACTCACTGTGAGAACAAAGCTTTTGCCGTTCACCCCAACCATGTTGCGTTTCTTCCTGTCCATTTTGTGTCTTCTCGTTTCAGTAGGCCAAACCTTCATTTACCACATGACCTTAGGAAACTGTGTTTGTTCTAAGAGGCCTGAGCATACAGGATTGCCTTGACTTGGCCTTTTGTTTGCTTGTTTTAACCTGAATGGTTTCATTTTAACAGAAACAATATATGTGCGTGTGCGTGTGTGCTTGTGTGCGTGTGTGTGTGGGTGTAGCATCTTCATAAAACATGAATCTGTACTCAGCCTGCTTTTTTTGTAAGTTTCCCAGTCAATCATACTGAGCAACACACACCCCTATAGAAAACTCACTGTAGGTTCAATCATACTGAGCAACACACACCCCTATAGAAAACTCACTGTAGGTTCGCTAACCCTGCCGCTGTGAACAATATTGGACAGGCATTCATCACAGGTCATCATGTCCCAGTTACTGGGGAAAGTGGCATCAAACTGCTGGCCTCCCTTGAAGTGCTTTTCACAGTAGGCTGCTTTTTCACTAATTTTTAAAATCTCTCCCAAAGTCACTCCTAAACCATTTGCGAGCCCGTGTGTGCAGTTTGCCACTCTAGAAATGAATTCCCTTTGACCTACACAGATGGCTCCCATTATCCACGGCTGGTATGAAAGGAATGCCACAGGAGAAACTGCGGGCGATTTAGCTTGCATTTTTCCAGGCTGTCCATACATGTTTCAAGATGGAGCTTGCAGTTGCTGCTTCTGCAATGAGTTCCTGTCTCCGCGCCATTATGAGGTCTCGAGACTGGAATTTTTTGGTGGAAATCAATCCCATCACTTCTGAACGTGGGAAGCCCTAGCTGAACTCAAGGGCTTACTCACTGAAAGACCAACAGAGTACCCCAAAGATGAGCATGTCTCTGTGTCAGGCTGTCCAAACCCAAATGCTCTCAGCCCCTCTCCCGCGATGACTCCTTTGTCGGGTGACACCCCAGTTCCTTGTGCTCTGCTACCAGCAGAGCCTCTCTCCAGCTTGGCGCACTGACTTCAGCTGCTGAAATGAGGGCTGGAATCTGCAGGGGACCCCGAAGGGAGTGGAAGGGTTCCTGCTGTCAGTTTAATTCAGCGTTTCCTGAGTGCCTGCTGTGGGGAAATGACTGAGCAGGACCTCTGCGGAATGCTGGGGTTATTGAGTTCCACTGTTTGCCTTTTGTGGGTCTGTAATCTGTTAATGTGGGGGGGGGGGGAGAAGGAAACACAAAAAGTATCACTTTTTTTTTCCTCCAAAATACCACTGGAAAATGTCAAATAAAATGGAAAATTAAGAAAAAGCCAGGTTCGTGGAATTTGCTTTAGAGTCTGTGCTATGCCATCTCAGTGTCTATGTCCGATGCCTAGGCTGGTCTATTGAGAGTAAGACACAGTTAGCTAGCAGCAAAGGCTTCACTGCCCCAAGTCGCATGGAGCTGTTACTTCATCTCTTCGGCCCAAGATTATTATTGAACAAAGAGTTCTAAGATCCAAGAAAGTGGACACTTGGTATGCAGCCAAGGAAAGATATCACTGTCAGACACGACAGATCAGTGTGAAGTTGACACACAACACAAATGGACCTAATTCTGTGGAACTGTACGAACTTAAAGCAGTTAGGATGGCAAATGCTCCTCTGTGTGTGTTTCAACACAAGGAAAATGTGAGAAAAAACATCAAGATGTATCTTTTTGGTGGTGGGGTGGGAGGGGTAAAACAAAATGCTTTAGATTAGAATACTTATAATCATAGCAAAAATTAAAAACAGCCCGGCGGTGGTGGCACACACCTTTAATTCCAGCACTCGGGAAGCAGAGGCAGGCTGATCTTTGTGAGTTCAAGGCCAGCCTGGTCTACAGTATGAGTTCCAGGACAGTCAAACCTACACAAAGAAACCCTGTTTTGAAAAAACAAAACAAAACAAAAAAAGCGAAAGAAGTGATCAGGTCTGTTCTGTCAACATCCTCATTGCAGATCAGGACCTCCGTGATCACGCTGCTGTTCCCCAGACGACCCTTCAGCTGGGTGAAACACTTCCTGATTGCCGCAGTGATCATTGCGCTCAACAACGTCCTTGTCATCCTCGTGCCCACCATCAAATACATCTTTGGATTCATAGGTAAGTTTCAGAAGAGCTTTTGTGTGATCAGTTCCAAAGTACGCCTCCTTAAATGACAATATGAAAACAGCGCAATGCGGGCAGGGCTCCTGTCCCTGTTGGGCTAAAAGGAATTTCATGAGCCCCTGCTGGGCTCAGTGACCACACTGGCTGTGTTCTATGTTGGCGGTCACCTGTAGCCATTTTGTCCAAGTGCCCTTTCAAGAGATAAAGAAACTGAGCCTCAAAGAAATCAAATCACATACCTTTTGGTGGACAGAGGATTTGGGCATGGGCATAGCTCTGTCTTCAGTGGGAAAGTAAGGGCTGACTACCATATCCTCTCTCAAGGCTGTGAGTGCCAGCTGGGGTGTTCAGGGTGTCTTTAGAGGAACTGGAGGCTGATAGCCCTAAACATCTCATTCCCTTTAACCACATGGTTGGTTGGTGCATTTGATTTCTCAGTCCAGGCTAAGGGTTTACTAGATTTTTAGGGCAGAATGGCAATTTTTGCTTTTTTTTTTTTTAGCTTTTTGAGACAGGGCTTCTCTGTATGATCCTAGCTGTCCTAGAACTCACTCTGTAGACCAGGTTGGCCTCAAACTCAGAGATCTACCTGCTTCTGCCTTCCAATTGCTGGGATTAAAAGTACACACCTCCATCACCTGGCTAGAATGACTTTTAAGAGAATCAGACCTGGACAGGAAGCTTTAGTGCTGAGTTCAGCCCCCGAGATTGTTTGGCCTCTTACTACTTATTACAGTTACACTTACATGGCCATAATGGGAGGCATATTTTAACTCTCTTTACAGACACACATTCTAGAAATGCATAATCAAGATGAATTATGGCTTAAATGTTACTTTTAGTGCTGAGAAAAACAAAAGGGATTGTACTTGTTTGTCCTGAAGCATGTGCCTGCAGATGCTTCTCTGGGGCAGCCAACTGTGTGAGACACTAACTGCCCTGCATCTCTCTCCTCAGGGGCTTCGTCTGCCACCATGCTGATTTTCATTCTTCCGGCGGCTTTTTATCTCAAACTTGTCAAGAAGGAACCTCTGAGATCACCCCAAAAGGTTGGGGTAAGTAAGACTCGTAATGTCCCCTACTGTATCTCAACCACTCAGGGAAAGTCAGAAAACACATGGTTTAGAAAAATGAAACAAGCAAGACCCCCAAATAAGCAAGACCCCAAGAGCTGAAAGTGGGCAGCACAGCAGTTATGGAGGAGAGGGTCTCTGACATTCACAGGAGTCTAGTATTTCAGGGAGCAAATGTCTAAACATTTATGGCAAATGCTGCCTTGGTGTATTTCCCACGGGCATGCCTATCACATGCACACTGACATCCAGTGCCTGGCTGGATATAATGTAACATTATTAGAGGTACTGGGCTCCCTCCTGGTGTGGGCAATGGCAGCAATGTAGTCCCATTTGCTAGATTCACAAAGGCAAAGATGACTTTCATTTCTATTCTATCAAACCCTGTATGTGCTATAAAAACAGAATCGATCATTTTTTCAGTGAATCTTTTCAGGTATAAAATATCATCTTATTAAACTGCAGCGTGCATATTTCCTTTCATAATAAACAGTATAGAAACATACATCACAAAGGATATTTTACCCATACTTAGTGGTGACCATCTAAAAGGATCTTCTATTAAGGCTTGGAAAGAATGCTTCTAAATCCAAGTGGAGTCTTGAAAGTCATTCACCTTTTGAGGGTGCCCGGGGATGTTAAGGGCAGTTTGGTAGAACAAGTCCTCCTGTCATCATTCCCCAAAATTGGACTCTGTGGGCTCTGCCATGCTTGGGTGTCTGTAGCAGTGTGCCCGGGGGAAGTGCTCACTATGGCCAGCTCTAAACTGGGCAAAGTCATCCCCTGTCCCCTGCTGATGACAGTCTTCACCTGCTGCTCTCCAGCGGGTAGAATTCGAAGACTGGTCCATGTGGAAGATGTAAGAACTCTTCCAGTTAAAATTCTCAAGTTATAAATGTTCTCACTATTCCTACTTACAAAGATACTTATGCTTTTGACTTTTGTTGGAAATATTCAACATACACTGGGCTCTCATTTTGTTCGTGGGATTTATCAGTTGTACATGCAAGAGGTCCTGATTGTTTCCTACATTATTCAGTCTTCGTCTGGTGCTTAATGTTTGGTGGTCCCCGTGTTTTCCTGCACCAAATCCATCAGCTAGTCCTCTCTTCTCAACCCTTATGCTATTTGTCTTCACCATTTCCCCTCCTTTTCCTACAAGAATCCTAAATTGACCTACTTGACGTTTGTCCCTGCGAATATACAAGCCACATTACCACCCCGTGACACTGTCCTAAAGCAAACCATGCTTTTCTCTGTCTCTGCTCCCTAACATGCTCCCTCTGAATCTCAGGCTTTGGTCTTCCTTGTGACTGGAATCATCTTCATGATGGGAAGCATGGCACTCATCATAATCGACTGGATTTACAACCCTCCGAATCCCAAGCACCACTAACTAAGCCCAAGGAAAGACTTTCCATTGGAAATGGCTGAAGTTATGCTCCAGAGGACATCCTAGTGGCCCTGACGGGGATGTCATTGAGAGGAAACAACGAGAAGATTCCAAGGACACATCCTAGTTCCATTGCCTGAGACCCGTGAAAGAGAAAATGATGGGTTTGGTCGGGAATGGCGAATGATGCATTAAAAAGCTGTGGCGCACATTTCAACCCAGGCCTTCTAGTGCGGTGTGTGGTGCCCAAGGTGTGTTCTGCAGATGTGCAAGCAGAATCCGCTTGACTGTGTATCTTGGTCAGCAAATAATACCGTGTCCCCATTGCTCACTCCCCACACTTCACCGCCCCAGATTAACAAATAATTTGATTCTCAACATCAAGCAAAAAAGCCCCAGTGGCAAAGCCATCATCACTTAAGGCCATCTCCCATCCTGCAGCAACACTAAGAGTCTACTGACTGACGGAGACAGGCGTGTATCTTGAGAACTGTCCCTGTGAGGTTCATGAATGGCAGATACCAGTCTAGAGTACTTTGTTTCGATACTAAAGAGTAGTTTGCCCAATCTGCTTATTACTCTGAATTAGTGCCATTGGTTTTTATGGTAAATGCCAAAACAGCTCACTAAACGGGAGGTGGAGGTGGTATTTAATTATCAAGAAGTAACAACGAAATGATGCTTTTAGCTCAGCTGCCCAGTGAGCCAGCCCCTGCTTTTTCATGTCATTCCTGGGATTTTTGTCACACTTTTGTCCTTGAACAAGGCTTTCCCTCTTGTCTTCCATTCTCATGCATAATTTTCAGAAGACCATAATTCAAGTGGAAACACACTACCCAGTATTGTTTGATACATTTTTTTATTTGATAGACATTCAGTGCAGGAAACTGTAATTTTGCTCTATGTTTGTGTATATAATCTCATTCTGCAGTTATCAGAATGTTGACATATGGTACATTGCATTTTTATTTTTTACATGTGTAGCTTTCTTTCTTCACAGTCGAAACATTTATATTATCGGGTGGGGGCAGAGAATTAAGCTAGTGGGCTCCAAAATCCATGTGTATGTATCTGTCCATGGAGACATCTAAAAATTAAAACCAAAGTTGTACGTAGTTCAGTAATGCTCTTCACTGTTTACAACACTATAAACATCCATAGGAAGGTAGCAAAGGAAGGGGCTCCTCGTTTGTAAAAAAATTTCAAGTGCTAGCATTGGTCTTTGAGTTTCGCATGTCTAGAATAGGGCTCTGCTTCTTGGAGCTCACATGGGAATTTGCTGACATTCACCTGTCATTAATATAATGTCAAGTGGCTATAAATAAATGCACTAGCATGGCATGGAAACAGAGGCGATTGTTCTTGTTCACATCCATAGACACTTACATGGGATGAAGATCAGTTGCTACTCACTGCCCAGAAGTTTTGGCATTCACTACTATTTTTTTCAATTATTTGTTGTGTACTTTACATTTCAGTAAAGCCAAGTATGAAATACACGTACCATACAGATAATGAACATACTGTCGTACTAAAACAGTTTTTCTGTAGTGTGCCTAAAAACATATATTTGCTTTATGTATCACTTCCTGGAGTTATAATACTATAAAATGATGTGCTTTGTGATAGAAAACGAGCATTACTAGAAACTATCATAATTTTTAAGTTATTATGATTTGGGAGGAAAAAAAATCACCAAATAGCATCTTTAAGATGTCTCTCCATTTTTGTTCACCCAACAAATAAACCAAGACAGAGAGTAGAAAAGGTATGTATGTTTAGTCTGAACATATTTAAGTGTAAATATAAATGGCTAATCAAAAAATATTGGAAAACTGTAAAATCTGTATATATTTTGAGTATTTTGCATTGAGGATGACTAACTTGAAAGTATCCACATTTGTAATTATATAAATATTCAAGAGCAATACGACAGTGCCAAAGACTACCCACAATACCATTCTGTCACGTGGCAGTTTGCAGGGTTCGTGTTTGCACGAGCTGCAGGGCAGATTTGCAGAGTGCCTTGTCCTGGGTATCTTGTCCTGGGTATCTTGTTCTGGGTACCTTGTTCTGGGTACCTTGTCTTGGGTACTTTGTCATGTCTTGGGTACCTTGTCCTGGGTACCTTGTCTTGGGTACCTTGTCCTGGGTACCATGTCCTGGGTACCTTGTCCTGGGTACCTTGTTCTGGGTACCTTGTCTTGGGTACCTTGTCCTGGGTACCTTGTTCTGGGGTGCCTTGTTTTGGCAAATTTAACCCATTTGGAAACATATACAAATTTTATTTTCTTATATCATTTTTAAGGTGGTTCGATGTACTGGGAAGATTTTTTTTATTACAGAGACTGTATATTGGTATATAATAAACGACCTTTTCAAATGACCCGGCTTGATTTTCCTTCTCAGTAAAGAAGGCTGGGGATTATTATTTGTACATGAAACAAAACTGAAAGCCTAAATATCACCCTTCTTAAACTCATGCATGTCCATCGTGCATATGCGGAAGGCTCAAGTCCTTCACCCCCTGAAGATACAAAGCACATCCAGTGCCTTCATCTCACACGCGTCTGTCTCACATGTCTATCATCTAGCACTAGAAAGTAGAAGCAGGAGAATTGTCGATTTGAGGCCACCCTGTGCTACACAGTAAGGCATGATCTTGAAAAAGTCAAGGGATAGCAATGACATTGTTTTCTGGTTGTGGAAGTCAGCTATCCTAACATCAAGGACTGGTGGTTCTACCTATCTCTGGAGTTCTAGAGTTGGATCTAATCTATCCCCTTGCCTTTTCCAACTTTTAGAAGCCACATAGATTCCTTGGCCCCTCACCTCTTCTTCCATCTTCCAAGTTCACAATGCATGGTCTTCCAATGCCTGCCTCTCTCTCTCTCTCTCTCTCTCTCTCTCTCTCTCTCTCTCTCTCTCTCTCTGTCTCTCTCCCTTCCTCCCTTTAAAAATTCTTGTGACTGCATGGGATCCATCCAAATAATACAGGTAATATTCCTTTGCAAAGATCCCTAATCACACCCATGAAGTCCCCTTGCCTAAGCTGCAAGGACTAAGATATGAACATTTGGGGGGGGATCATTCTTTCTACCACCCCCCACATACATCTCCTAGCCTATACCACAGACGATGCTTGTGTTTAGTTGTGTGCCTGAGGGATGTGCAGGTTACCCCAGATATTTCAGATGTCTCTGAATGATATAAAAAGAGGTGAAAGACATATTTTAAAAACATGATTCTGGTTACTGCCTGGAAACCGGAACGGGAAGGAGTGAAGATGAAGAAGGAAGAAGCTGCAGGCCTGTTGTAGGTCACCAAGAAGGAGAGCCATCCTTCCCATTGGTAAGTTCATTCTGTCTTAATCTAGAGAAGCACTTGTGGTCAAAAGTCTTTCAGATACACATTTCTCCGGGCTCTTTATTTACATTGGAGTCATCCTTTACTAATTATAGCAAGATTAAACTAGAAGAAGGAATGTAAGCTGACTAATACTGGGGTGTATATGGTTCTAAGCACCTTGTACATCTCGGAAGGTCAGAGGCATCTTGTAGGCACTTTCAGAAAGAGGTGCTCACCTACACTCCTAGAGTCCTCCAAGTTTGAGTCCAGTATACAGAAGAGATGCAATCGTGTGAAGGGACATCCCAGTGGGAGCAACCCAGAGAAAGAGAGTATTCCACTGAGACAATCCCAGAAAAAAGAGAGCATCCCCATGAAAGAGAACATCCCTGTAATAACCAAGGCCAGCTGGCCTGGGTCTGAAAAAAGCATGGGATAAAACTGGACTTGCTGAACATAGCGGACAATGAGGACTACTGAGAACTCAAGAACAATGGCAATGGGTTTTTGATCCTACTGCACGTACTGGCTTTGGGGGAGCCTAGGCAGTTTGGATGCTCAACTTACTAAACCTGGATGGAGGTGGGCGGTCCTTGGACTTCCCACAGGTCAGGGAACCCTGATTGCTCTTCAAGCTGATGAGGGAGAGGGACTGGATGGGGGAGTGGGAGGGAAATGGGAGGCGGTGGCGGGGAGGAGGCAGAAATCCTTAATAAATAAATAAATTAAAAAAACTAAAAAAAATCCCAGTGAGAGCATATACTTTATGTTATATGTTATACTTTTTACATATGAATCATGTTATAGTTTTTAAAAATATTTATGCAGAAGTTTTCAGTTAAAACCTCTGTCTCACGTTCTAAAAATCCTCTTTTCAGTAATTAGATTTTATAAAATTTCCAAATTTAATGAACATTACAGCCTGGTGTGGGAAGATGTCTCTATTCTCCCAGAGAAATTGGCTCCTATGGGCTGGATCCTCTTCCACTAAGCCTCTGGAACAGAAGGGACTCAGCCACTATGAACAGTTCAGGAACTTAATGCCTGGGACTCCTCTGTCTGCTCAGAGACACTGTGATATCTGGGGTCTACAGGCTGGGAAATCTTACAGTAGCAAAAAGTGAAGTTTTTGGTAAGTGGAGACAAAGGAATGTAATATCAACAAACTCAAGCAAATTTGTATCTGAACAGTGGGAGGAAAGGTGAAAACAAAGATCAAATCTCCCAAAGTACAAGAAGGCCATGCTGCTGTGGGGTAAAAGACAAAAATAAACTCAACATTTCTGCTATTAGAATTCCAGAAGGAGCTTAAAGCTGAAACCTACATGTTCAAAAAAGCTGAGTAAATCCCAAGTAGTATAAACTTCTCAAAATTTGTGCTAATAGTCTGGCCTCTGAAAACTAATGTCAAGAAAAAAATCTGATGTCTACTGGTGTGGACAAAGTCACAAACACTCAACGGAACTGGTAAGATGTCCTCAGTGGTGTAACAGTGATACTCACATCTTAGTGGTAACCAACAGCTGTCTAGTTGGACCTAAAACCCACTCAATAGCTGTACTAAAAACTTGGCCAAGAACCCAAGGCTAGAGAGGTCATAGGCCTTGGAGGAGAAGCAGGAGATGTCCCTTGTGAGGTTGGGTATCCCACAACCCCAAATGGGACATCTATAACAAAACTCAGGAATCTTCCTGGAGGAGGGATTAGAAAGATGGTAAGAATCTGGGGACCAGGATGACTGCTTTGTGATTGTTGCACTTCAACACAACAGGGATGCTACACTCATGAATTCTCAACAATATGGAGGCCTGCACAAGACCCATAAAGGCCACACCAAGTGACATGCCAACATGGATGGAGGAAAATTGAACAAGGCCAACCCTAGATAAAGAACAGTCGATGGATAGTGATGGAGAAAGAGCCGGCCTTTTCTCCTAGGGACGAGACGCCTCCATTTTTAAGCCATCAGCCCTCAACACATGCATAGACATATAAATGCATATGTGAGTGATAGATAGATGAAAGATAAACAGATGATATAGATAGATGATAGCTAGACAGATAGATAGATAGATATGTATGTACGTATATAAAAATAAAAATAAATATAGAAGAGAGAACAGTTTGAGAGAGGGTGGTTAGGGTGGTGGCAAGAATTGAGGGGGAGAAGGATATGGGTAAAGTATATTTATGTGTGAAACTGGCCTGAGCTTAGGTTTCCTTCCTTCTTAAGGCTGAATGACATTCTGCATGGGCACATTGTTTTCTCTATCCACTCTTCCTTCAGTAGATAGCATCATTTCTACTCCTGGGTCACACAGCAAATTCCATTTTAACTTCTTGAGCAGTCTCCATCCCACCGTCTAAGGTGGCTGTGCCATTTTACATCCACGGCAACTCGGTTCCTATGCATTCATCATTTTCAATATGTTTGATGCTAATTATCTATATATTATAAATATTTTCCTTAAGCCTTTCCTGGTTTTTGTAGCTGTCCTACAATGTCTTTTTCACTTAACAGCATTGCATTTTGGCCTAGTCCATTATATCCTTTATTTCCTCCCAACCTAAGGACATCAAAGCATTGTGTTTTAAACTTTGGAATATGTCTAAAATATTTAGAAACTTATCAGTAATTTATTTCTGAATGTGGGCCTACGAGGAAACTGCTTTCTTCTCTAGGTAATCAGAAGCCTTTCTCTGGTTTGGGGTGTCATGTCTGTCCTGTAGGACTCTTCCCTAGGTAATCAGAAGCCTTTCTCTGGTTTGGGGTGTCATGTCTGTCCTGTAGGACTCTTCCCTAGGTAATCAGAAGCCTTTCTCTGGTTTGGGGTGTCATGTCTGTCCTGTAGGACTCTTACAAAGGGCAAATGTTTTCCCTGCAGTTCTGTTGACTTCTGCCTTCTGAGCTTGAGTGGAAACAGCCACATGATCTTCTCCCATCCTTCAGCAAGCACATAATTGGATGTTTCGAGTGGGCAAAGTCAATCATGATCCCAATTACACCCAAGAAGGGATTTGAAATAAATGGGAACACAGAGGCTTCCTGTGAAGAGATTAAGATTGTCTGGGCAGCTCTAAAACAGGCCGATAATTACTTAATGGTAATAAGGAACACCACCAGCATCAACACAAGCTGCATGTGTGCAGAAGGGCTGTGTGATCCGCTGTGGGGCGGAGGGAGAGGATGCTGGGAAAGGAACTCGGGAGAGATGCTCAGGATGTGGGGAAGGGTATGGTTTGGCTGAGAAGTATACATGATTGGGAAGGAAGAGCAACGGAAGAAAGGAAATGGAGGAGGGAAGGGAAAAAATAGTGAGGGACAGAGAGGAGAGAGGGAGGGTGGGAGAGAGGGGAGAAACGTAGAAAGGGAAGCCCATAAAGAGACTGCTCCAGCGAGCAATCACAGTATCTGGACGTGAAGCCGTGGCTGAGGATGAGGACTACAAGCCTTTCCAACAGAAGCTGCCAGGGCTTGAACACTTCCTGCCTTCATGAGCTAAGAAACTTTCCTGACTTGTCTGTGCCTCCACCTCCTCAACTCCAGATCCAAGGTAGCTCCTGTGAGTGGGTGGACACAGGGTAGTAAGCATGGTGCCTGTCAGCTCCCAAAAGTCCTCACTTTCAGCAATTGCTTGCACCCATGATCCAGGGGCAGGATGCAGAAGGAGGCTCAGAGCTCTGAGGGTGAGCACACATTCTCAACTGTCACACCCTGACGTGTACAATGTCCTTCATGGAAAAGCACCACTTGCAAAGTGACCTGTGGTCAGCTGAGGGTTCAGCCATTGTCGGGCCCAACAGGACTCCGTCTGGTACCAGTGTGAGCATCAGCTGGCTGTTTTACGGGCTCCACCAAGTACTAGTGTGAGTCTCAGCTGGCTGCCTTATGGGTAGCAGACCATACATCCCCATTTTCCAGGACAGCCCATTTTGTATGTCAGCTGTATTTGTATCCTGTTAGCAGCCCCGTTCACTCAGACATGTCTAGAGTTAGAAGATAAGTTTAATAGCCAGTGTGATGTTGAGTTTTAAATGTCAACCTGACACTATCACCAGGGAAGATAGTCTTGGTGAGGAGGGGCTGTAGATCAGGTTGGCCCGTGGGGTCTGTCAATGAAACTTTAATTGAGGTGAGAAGATCTTCCTGCTGGGGACAGCGTCATTCCCTGGTTTGGGGTCCTGGCCTGGGTATGAGCAGAGAAAAGCTGAGAAGTAAGCCTGTCTGCATTCATTCTCTCTGTGTTTTGTTTTTTTTTTTGGAGGGGGTTGTTTGGTTTGGTGTTTTGGACAGGGTCTCACTATGTAGCTCTCTGTCCTATGTAGACCAGACCGCCTCGAACTCACAGAGATCCACCTGCTTCTGTCTTCTGAGTGCTGAGATTAAAGGCGGGCGCTGGTGCATCTGGCTTTCTCTCTCAGTTCTTACCTGTGGATATGACTAGCTGGCATCATCAAGCTGTGCCTCGACTTCTCTGCAGCGATGGACTGTAACTGGAATTCTGAGCAAAGATAACATTGCTGCCTCAGAATCTGAGAGTCCTGTACACTTCGGCCATTGCACGCACTAGTCCCAGGAGAGGGAAAGAGGGCGGCTCCTGGATAGACAGAAAGACCATGAAACAGCCTAGTAAACCTTGAAGTTCTTGAAGTGCAGGAAAAGAGAATAGCTGATATCAGAACACCACAGGTGAAAACCAGAGGTTCCTGCTCAGAATGCTGGGCCTGTGCACCCCAGATCTCAAAGGACAACTTTGTGGGTGAGCTTCTCAGAGCATGAGCCCGCAGGCTTTGGCACCGCTGCTCAGAGTCGCCCGTCCTATCTTGGCCACCGCACCACCTACTCTCTTCTTATCCGTGTTGGTTGTATTTGCATTGCTACAGCTATCTCACTTGATAGAAACAACTCGAGAGAGGAAACAGCGATTTTGGCTCACAGTTCCAGAAGGTCCAGCCTGTCATAAGTGGGGACAGCATGACTGAGCAGATGGTCACAGCAAGGTGGGTCTGGGGGATAGCAATCTCTAGCTGCCTTCCCTCTTTTACTCCTTTTTATTCTAGCACACGGGATGGTGGCTCTCACTTTCAGGGTAATTCTATTCCCTCCCAGTTACACCTGTTTATAAGTGTCCCCACAGACACACGTCACCAATTCTCAATTGCATCTAAATCCCATCACTTTGTCAATGAAGATTAACCAGAAGACACCCGTCAAGGTCTAAAACACACCTTGCACTTACAATCTGATTTTAAATGGTCAAGTAAAGATGTGTATGTGATAAATAGTTGCTAGCTTGGTTTCGATATATTTCTAGTGTTTTCTTGTGAATCCAGAGCCACCCTTGTTAGGCGGAAGTGCAGGCAAGTATAAAACCAGGTATTTAAAAGAGTGCAAAAGGAAACCTTTAGAAGAATGGAGTGTTTTTACTTACAGTGTTTACATTTAATTACATGAAATTAGAACCGATACTCAGCACAGATTGGTTACCTTGTAATACATTATTTGCTACAATAATGGGATTTAGACTCTCTGTCCTAAAGCCAAGATCCCCTGCAGTGTTTTTCATTCAAGGGCGAGATGGAGAAGAAAATAAATCCTTCTTGGACAACATCCAAGGTGGTTTAATCCCTGAAATGCTAAAAGAAAATCGCTACAGGGCAAGAAGGGCCCAGAGTATGGCTGAAGTATGTCGTTTGGAAAGAAGTAAACACAAGCGAAGCTTCAGATAGAGCTTAGCCTGTGTCTGGAAATGCTTAGCATGATTTGCAAATTTAACTCAGAGAGAAGTCAAAAAAGAGAGTAATATCAAATGTTTAGAAATCCCTACTCTTAGGGCCAGAAAGAGAGCCAAGGGAGAGAAGCCCGGAAGAAGTACGGGGTGGACCAGAGAGCCATGAGAAAGAAACAGAGTTGCAAAGGCGAGCAGGCGGTTATGAAGAGTGTGGATCAGAAAAGAGGAGAGCAAAGCCACCCATCCAAAGCCACACCCCCTCAGCACTGGCACCCTGGGAAGATGAAAGTGGGCTCCACCTGCCCAGGGTCTGATGAGCCCTGCTGGGTAGGAAGGAAGGAAGAATCACTAATGTGGATTGAGCATCGCCTCTTTGACTCATGGTGCATTATGCTAAACATATTTCAGCCGTGTGCCCCAAAACACCCGATGGTCCCCAGTCCCTAACAGATGACACTGATGCTGAAGAGCTTCAGCTAGACTCTGTGCAGCCGGGAAATAGATGGGAAACAGATAAAGGCTATATCCCCTTTTCAGCTACTTCAAATAGTCACAAGGCTTGGGTCAAAGGGGCATGCGCAAGCACGCTTTGGAAGGTTGAAAGAAGTGGAGCGAGGTCAAAGCTATTTCTATAAAACTTCTAGAACACAGTATCGTGGAGGTGTTTGTGTGTCAGCTCTGGGAGAAGCTGGTCACTTAGGGCCATGGCAGCTAGCGTCTATGGATATGGAGAGGGACAGGACATTGCTTCTCTGGCCAGCATCATGGCAGAGGTTTGGAAGGAGGAATCCAACACAAGCAGCAGATGTGGTACTGCCTGTTTCTGAGACACAAGCTCCCTCAGAGAACCTGTTCTCTGGCACACTTCAGGGGCTTTTCCTGGAAGCTCAACTCAGCTGCATCCTTTTTTTAAAAAAAAATATTTATTTATTTATTTATTATGTATACAATATTCTGTCTATGTGTATGCATGAAGGCCAGAAGAGGACCAGACCTCATTACAGACGGTTTTGAGCCACCATGTGGTTGCTGGGAATTGAACTCAGGACCTTTGGAAGAGCAGGCAATGCTCTTAAGTGCTGAGCCATCTCTCCAGCCTCCCCTATTCAGCTGCATCTTTAACCTTCAATTCTTCCGAGTGTCCCATTCTTTATACCTTCTAACTTCCTACCACGATGGCCTGAAGGCTTCTGCTGTTACTGAATTTAGATCTGCCTTTTTGCCTGACTGATGATCAAGACTCGCCTGGTTGGAGAACGGAGGAACCTCAACCAGAATTATTGAATAGAACATTTATCATTCAAAGTAGGTAGCCTCAAAAGAGCTCACTAAACTGTTACCTAGAGTCACATGAAGAGAGCACCCACTTCTTGGGTTGTTATAAAGATGGCCAGCGCTGCCATAGGATGATGTGAGAAGCATGAGAAATACAGGCCCTGTGCTGAGTGCTAGGTGCTTCCGACTGTACCTCAGAGTCCCGACAGAAACAGAAACAATGGAGGACGGTAGGAGCCATGTGACATGGTGTTGGGTGGCCTGGGAACTCTGTTTCTTTTACATGAATGCGTTGGCTGAGAAGGGGTAGACCGGAGAGGATTCTAATGACGACACTTGTGATGGAAGCAGTCTGTTTCCCTAGCCCTCCTGGCCTTCTTTGTGCGGCACAGTGACCTTCTCCTCTGCTGTGTAAAACTGTTTTATTGTAGCAGTTAGACCCATTTTCTCCATGTCTCACCTACATCATCTGGCTGCCCTTGGACCAGCAATCCAGCACTATCCGGCACACCCCCACCAAACAATCAGCCAGATCCATGAGGAAAGTATTTATAAGCCAAAGGGAAATGACAAAGCCTGCGTTTGGAGTTATTTGGCTTGTTCCTATAATTAGATCCTTTGGGAAAATCAACTTACAGAGGGTTTATGCTGGCACACATAGTGAGAGGGTACTGGACACCATGGTGGAAAGTTACAGTGGCAGGCACATAAGTAGCTAGTCACATGACATCCAGGGTCCAGAAGTAAAGAGCAAGAAGTCTTGTGCCCAGCTGACTTTCTCCTTACTCAGTCCAGGAGTGAGCCCAGGTGATGGGCTTTCTTTAGAGTGGCTCTTTCCACCTTTACAACCTAATCAAGAAAACCCCTCAGTCTTGCCTAGAGGCTAGCCTGGGCAAAAGAATCTCTCATAGAAGTGCCTGGAGGCTGGTCTCTTAGGTGATTATAGATCCTGGCAAATTCATCCAATCAATACTATGACATCATCCAACTTGTCTATTGTCATGTAACGTGCCATCCCAAGACAGTGACTTAAAGCCACACAACTTTTATCTGGCTCCTGACTCAGTCTGGGCTGAGCATGGCATGCTGGTCCTTCTGGCTTGCACGGCACCAACTGCACCTTCCATGGCCGGGTTCACTTGTGCTCTGGGAAAGCATAGTGCTGTTGCTACTGCCCCTCATTCTCCAAAGTCTTACCAGGGCTTGTTCACCTGCAATGAAAGGGTTCCCCCAAAGTGACATCGGGGACAACTGCACTTACGGAAGCCTAGATCCACAACTTGCAGAGTACCAATTTCTCCACCGCCTAACCATCCAAGCTGTTCAGAAGTATGTTCATTTTCAAACACTAGGGAAACAGACCCCTCCCCAGTGATGTGCTGCCAAGACCTTAGAGCCATTCTTCAAGATGCCGAAGAGCAAACAACAGCAGCAAGAGCACTGTGCTCCTGAAAATATGAAAAAACAGAATGTTGAGATTGTATGGACCAAGGCAGGAGGAATGTAATCTATGACATTTGGTATGACGGTACTCTGAAATCTGCTAGCTAAAGCACACTGATGCTAATCTTGCGTGACTTGGATACTATAAGGTCTCTGGGACCATATGTGGAAGTGAAACATTGATTTCTATAACATAGAAGGAATCCATAGAAAACTAGAACTAGGAATGATGACCCAGTCATTAGCCACATGCCGGAGCAGGAGTAGCCCACGGCTCTCAGAGCTTCCCCATGGCTGTGTTGACAATTGTACTGTCACTCTCAGGACTAGCTGTCATAGCATCTTAAAGTGCTATGTGAGCTGTGGGGTGGGGGCGGGAAGAAAAGTCCTACCCAACTGATGTCTATGAACTTCAACAGTGATCATCATAGAAAATATACTCAAGGGTGAAATGGTGGCACTGTGAGCCTGGCCAACTACCTGTGACTGGTGAGACCATGGAACCCAGAGAAGAACCATTTACAGACACTCACCTAACAGTATAATCACAACTGTATTCTAAATATCTATCCTGACATCTACAGATAAGTATAGTTCCACCCTCATCAAAGGACTTCTTTTTGTAGCAGATGGGGATTATCAAAGAAATCCACAGCTGACCCAAACACAGAGAGCCCAGACCTTTCCTTCTTCTTTCTTTCTTTCTTTCTTTCTTTCTTTCTTTCTCTCTCTATTTCTCTTTCTTTCTTTTTTCTTTCCTTCCTTATTTCTTTTCCTTCCCTTCCCTTTCTTTTGTTAAAAATAGATTTTTTTCATACAATATATTCTGATTATAGTTTCCCCTCCTTCTATTCCTCCTAGACCCTTCCCATCTCCCTCCTACCTGGATCCGCCCCTTCTTGTCTCATTGAGAAAACAAATAGGCTTCTAAGGCATAATAAAATACAATAAAATAAATAAAAACAAACCAACTGGAATATGACAAATCAACCAAAGGAAAAAAAGTGCCAAGAAAAGCAAAAAATAGAACACATGTAGACACAGAGACACACACTTTGCACATCCAGGAATCTCATCTCATAAAGCCCCCAAAGCCAGAAGTCATAATATATATGCCAAGTACCTGGAAGATTAAAAACAAAAACAAAGAAAACCTAACTCAACCTTATGAGGCAAAGACCCCCCCAAAGATGCTGCAGAGTTCATTTTGGGTTGGCCGTCATATGTGTGCCAGCCCTGTTGTGTCTAGAAGGTGACTCTGGTGTCCTCCATCCCTCTATCTTTTACACTCTTCCTTCCTTCTCTTTCCCCCAACTCCCTGAGCACTGGCAGGGAGCAGTTTGATGGAGACATGCTGCACAGGCTGAGTGTTCCAAGGTCTCCCATTCTTTGCACACTGTCTGGCTACACTTGTGCCCATCTGCTACCTGAGGAAGCCTCTCTGAGGATGCCAGAGCAAGGCATGGATCTTGTTCTTTTGCGGGGATGGGGACAGTCAGGGTTCCATATCTCCCAGACTGGTCTTGAACTTGCAATATAGCCAAGGATGACCTTGAACTTCTGTTCCTCCTATTTGTGCATCTGGAAACCTGGGAGAGTGGTCATGTGTTACCATGCCCCATGTGCACTTTATCTAATTACTTATCCGGTTGGCACAGTATTGACTAGCCTAATTAACAGACACATTCAAGGAAAATATGGCATATGATAAGAGAAAGTTGCTAAGCAAATTATTTTCTTCTGCAGCAACCATGTCAAATTCAAGTTAATTTTTTTAATGCATCCTGGCACCTTTGGGTGAGGATGTCTCTTTGCTTACAAACCTGTTTGCACACGCCTGTGCAGTAGCCAACTGCGCTTGATGCATGCTGTTGGAGTTAACACAGCATACTTGATGGGCTTGTCATGTCTGGAAGCAGGAGCTTCCTCTCTGGGGCGCAAGACACATAGCTTGTTTCAGTTCATGTCTTCCTTCCCAAACGGCTTAGCACGTCAAAGAAACTGACAGCTCATTTTTCAAGAACTTGGACGTGTCACAGTTGGCAAGAATGAGCCTGTCTCCTTCAAGAAGGCTGCCTCCCTGGTCCTTGATTCAGTCTCATTTAACCAAACAAATATTCATCATTTGACGGAGGTATAAAGGACCTGACAGGATGCCTTCGGGAAGGAGTGTGAGACAATCAATTCCTGCTATCAGAAGCCGTAGTGCAGAGATACAGCACACAAATGCCTACAATGCAAAGTACCATGGATGATCGTGAAGGATGCCTAAATTGCTAAGTGAGAGTGTCCTGGAAGAGGGCGCGCCTGCCTGCTGCTGGAGGATGAAGCGACGAGCCTGTGCACAAAGCTGCAGTCAGAACATCTTCCTTGGATGAGCAGGGAACTCATCCTGAAGCTGGTTCTCAGCTGGAAAATGGGCAAAATGACCTGTCGTCCTTTGTCAAAGAGTTAGGTTGAGGATTACATCACATGTTCTGTGCGAGCTTCCTCAGCGCTGTCCCCAGCAGGCAACACGGGCTTGACAAACATTAATTTCTTTGACGACAGCTTTGCCCCCAAAGACTGAAGATACTGAGGCAGAGAGTGGCAGGTGGGTGTAGATACTTTTGGCAGAGGGAGCTCGAGAAGGCACACGGGTGGGGAAAATAGTTCTCTCAGACAAGAGCTAATAGTCAAAATTTATGGTAGGAGAGAAAAGAGATGGGCAAGGAAAGGTGTGCTGGAGCCACCCCAAAGGCATGTGGTGTCTGAAGGGTCAGAATGGGCCAGTTAGCCCGGGATTTGGAGCCATGTGTCTTGGGTCCAAACTGTTCTTGTCTGCACTCAGATCCCTCATTGTCAGAGAGGGTTGATGAGAGAGCCGTTGCCATAGCCTTTCCCTGTAGGCTAAAGGCTTTAGCTTTTGCGAAGCAAGTAGAATTGTGCCTGGCACACGGTGAACACCCAATAAACACTGACTGGCTCTTTTCAGCCTGCCGAACTATTCATCACGAAGGGCCGTGGCCAGAGGGCGTGCCACGAACGTCCCAAACACAGGAAACGAAGCTTGCCTTCACAAGTTGAGCAAAGTCTTGAGATTCAGAACGCTCCAAAAATCTTTGTGCACATCGACACGGTGTACTCAGTGGAAAATCCCACAGCAAGGAACTATGATTCATGCACAAAATTGTTTTTAAATGTTGTCGAGTTACCTCGGACCAACGCGTAAAGGTATATGACACTTACATGTATTTCACATTTGGTTTGGTCCCATTCCTAAAATGCTCCATTATGGATATGCAAATATGCCAGAATCGAAACTATGCAAATTCTGAAGCATTTTAAAGAAGGCACCCAAACTGCACTAAGGTAAATGGGTCTTTCGTGTCTGAGAAACAGACCAAACTGTTCAGTTGAGTGTCCTAGTCTGTGATTTCCTAGCAAAAGACGAAGAGATGCGGCCCTGTACCCTTCAACGTCCTACTCTTCGGCTGATGATCAGGGGCGGTTTGAATCCCAGCCAGCTCCCTAAATCACAGATCCCTTCAGAGTCGTCCTACGAGCTGCTCCTTTGGGCTTGCACAGTGAAGAACCACAGGTTCTGATCTTGAGTGAGAATACCTGAGCAGTTCTCCTACTCCAACAGCCAAGAGAAGTGTGGATGGCAAAGAGGAGCCAACCGTTTCCACACTAGTCCTTGAAAATCCACCCAAATGGTAGACCTTTCCCTCTGGATGCTCAAGATGGTGACAGCACAAAATCACATCCTCTGGCCCTTCAGAATGCTTGACAGAAAGGAACCAGACTCGGGTCTACTGACCGTCTAGGGAATGCAGATTTGATAATGAAAAAACTTGACCTTAACATAAAAGCAAATGAAGGCAATATTACAAGTGCCCAGGAAGGGAATGCATGCTACCATTTGGAAGACTGGGCTACCACTAGAGATACTGAAGCAGGGACTTGAGGACATCTGTCAACTGTTTTGCAGGTGGGATTTCTACATGAGGAGATGGTGGAATAGACAGAGGGGTTTGTCCTAGACTAACACCAAGGTTGCTTCTGCTTCTTCTATGGCCCAAACACTTAAATATTTTCATTTTATTTCATAGAAACCCAGAGAGTTAAATGGTTCTGTTTCTAAGAGTCTAAAAACTCATCTTGGGAATTATACAGCTCAACCTCACTTTTTTTCCAGGGGTGGGGGTAGGTAAAGAGGCTGGGGCATAGTTGCTAGTTGCCTTTGAGGTCACATGGTTAGCAAGAGGCAGTGCTGCAATACAAGCCCATGACCTGAAACTCCATCATAAGCTCCTTCCCTCTGTTCTCCCCATCCTCTCCATCCTACACATACACCATGCTGATGACACTCCCAAGCCACAGCTCTGTTTTGTTGGGAGCATGAAGGCCCTTGCACCCACATATCTCCAGGGAACCAAGAATGTTAAGTACTCAGGATTATCCTTTCCAAGGACATAAAACCTATTCTTCCATCCAGAAGACTGGGGATTGGAAGGGATTAACAGCCTGGTGACCTGCATTGTCTGTTGGGTTATATCAAGCTCTCACAAACAGTACCAGAGGTGGCTAGGAATCTAAATGACTCTTACATTACCTGTTTAGCCACCAGAGGCTCCTTAAGAGTCCAAATGACCCTTATATTATTTAAATGATCAGAGGCTCTTCCAAGTTCCCACAACCAGTGCCAGAGGTGACTAACACAGCCCAAATAATATTGGCACTATCTATATGATTGAGACCAGGCTGTTAAATTCATCTCTAGACCCCATCTTTGTCTTGGAAGAAATGACATATACTTTGAGTTGAGTTTTGATGTAATTATATCTCCTTGTACTGTGTTTGAGTATGGTGGCAAAAAAAAAAAAAAAAAAAGAAAGAAAGAAAGAAACCTGCCTGGCATTAGATTCCCGAAGTTTGACCCAGCCTAAAATCAGGCTGAACTGAATTTTCATTCTCACCTCTTCACGGATCATTTCACTGTTGGCTGTGTTGTGCAAAGGGACATCCCTCCCTGTGTGTACATGTGTGCACACACACACTGACACACACACACACACACACACATGCATACACTGTGCATACACTGATTATGACATTGCAGCTCTTAAACGTGTGCAAAAGCCACCAGGGTTCTTTGAACATATATTTGGAATTCTCTATTACAACATTTAAGACTAAGTCTTGGGGCCAGAGGAATGGCTCAGTGGCTAAGAGCACTTGCTGCTCTTGCAGAGGACCAGGTTTCACTCCCAGCACCCACATGGTGGCTCATCATCACCTGTAACTCCATTTCTAAGGGATCTGATGCCCTCTTCTAGCCTTCTGAACCTGGCAAACCAACAGTACACACACATGCAGGCAAGACATTCATGCACATTAAAATAAATAAATAAATACTTTTAAAACATCAGGTCTTGATTTTATCTCAGTACCAACTACTCCTCTATTCTGCATATTCTATGTTTTAAGGCTACATCTATGCTACATATGGTAGGTTTGGTGAAAATAATTCTAATTCTCAAGACTATTTCTTGCAACTTTCTTCCTTTGTAGGATTTCCTAACCATCTAGTGAGAGCAACAAGAGATAAACCTCAGAACTACAAGTTGATATTGTGGGAATGTCTCGCTACATCTAGAGAAAAGCCAATATGTGTTCTAAGTGTCATAGTCAGCCTCAGAGATTGGTCTCTGCCATCTGTTACCACGCCTGGATGCTTCCTTACCCTTGCTCAGGGGCTGGAGTCAGTGGCCCACTTTAAACAGCTTCAGTGGAAACAAGGAGTTGCCACTCCTAAGTCAGTTATAGAAAGACTGCAGCTTCTGACTACAGGAATCCTCCTGGTCACTTTTGCTCTGGGATGCACGCCACCATGTTATAAGAAACTTCTGGAGAAAGGTATGTGGCAAGAAAAATGACACTCCATCAGACAAACAGACAGTGGAGAACTGTGGTCTGCCCAAAGTGTGGAGATGATTGTAATGTCAGTCCCCTTGACTTCAGCCTTATGGGACCTTGAGCCTAAAGCACCCACGTGCTTAGAGTCCTACATGCCAAAGGGGGAAATAGCGTTGGCTATTTGTAAGCTGTAAACTTAGGAGGGTGGTTTATTAGTCAGGGAGGGATGAGCAGTTCAGAGGGAGGCCTTTCTTTTAGTCCTCATGACAGTTTACAATTCTATGAGTCAGCTGGATTATTATTTTGGCATGGGCAAGTTTTATCTGATCCTTCCTGAGCTCTTAGGGCTCGGTGGTAAGCTATTGTTTTGGATGGTGGCTTCATGATCCTGAACGGCCCTATCCACATCTGATGGCGAGTACTCAGTTGCTAGCCACACTTCCTCACCCCAGTCAGCTGACCACCTCAACAACCTACCTTGGGTTGCTCTTCTAGGGTGAGCCTCGAGGCTCCAAACTCAGCAAGAGAGTGGGTACCAATATACAAAGGCTTTCCAAACCTCTTTTTACACCACTTAGCTGATGCCCTTTTGGTCAAAGTGAGTCACATGACCAACACATATTCAGAGTGTAGGGATGCAGACGAGACCCCACTGAAGGAAGGATCTGCAATGTCACATTATAAGAAGGAGGATGAGCCAAGTGGTGGTGGCGCACGCCTTTAATCCCAGCACTCGGGAGGCAGAGGCAGGAGGATCTCTGTGAGTTCGAGACCAGCCTGGTCTACAAGAGCTAATTCCAGGACAGGCCTCAAAGCCACAGATGAAACCCCATCTAAAATTTAAAAAATGGAAAAAAAAAGAATGAGGATGGAGAGCCAGGCAGTATTGGTGTACACCTTTAATTCCAGCACTCAGGAGGCAGAGACAGCTGAATCCCTGAGAGTTCAAGGCCATCTTAGGCTATACAGAAAAAAACCCTGTCTCAACAAACAGAAACAATGAAGTCGTGAACATTTCAGGGTCAGGTAAAATCCTGGCACAAAGGAATCTCCCTAGACTCCTAGCAATAACAAATATGTCGCCTGCACTGGTCATCTCCTGTGACCAGACTGGTGCCTAGCCCAAGTGTCACCAGAAAGGCTTCGTCCAGCAACTGATATACTTTGTCTGGACATTTTTTTCCCTTTCAGATCTTTGCTTACTTATTATTGTTTCTGATTTTGATTTATGGGTTTTCTTTGTGTGCAAATGTGTGTGTGTGTGTGTGTGTGTGTGTGTTTTCTATGTTCTTCTTTGGCTCTTTTTTTCTGTTTTTTTTTTTTAGTTTTGTCCTATTCTGGTTTGTTCTTGTTTTATCTAATTTTATTTTATTATTATCATTATTTTTTAGTTGCTTGTTTGTTTCTAATGAGAAAGAAAGTGTGTGGATTTGGGTGGGTAGAGAAGTGGGGAAGGATCTGGGAAAGTTGGGGGAGGAGTAACCTTAATCAGAATTACTGTATGAAAGAAAATCTGTTTTCAATTTTTAAAAAGCCATGAACTAATGCTATCTAACAAAATAGCATCTCAGAGCATTGTTCCCCTTGTTCTCCACAACTGTACCATGTTTTGTCCCAAATTCCATTCTACAGAGAAGGAATCTGCTTCTCTTGAGTATGGCTTGTACTGTCTCACCCAGTCAGCCAATGACACAATAGGGGTCACACAGTCTTTCACTCCAAACCACATTTCCTGCCTTCCAGCACATTCCTCTGCCCTCTCTTCCCTCCAACCCCTCATAGTCCTTTGATTTCTCTGTTGGGAAAGCTCTGGATCCACCCATGACAACAGTACAGGAGAAACACAATCTCCGTGAGTGTTCTCTGTCCCTTGCAAAACTGAAGGAGCCGGCTTAGATATCTGTTTATGAGTCAGACCACTAGGCATTTTGAGTATCTGGAAACCCACAAATACATCATGGTCATTAAAAACTAACCCTGAAGAGCAGTCAGGAAATCCCCTTGATGTGGGGGAAATTCTACTCTCCCCTTTTGCTGGTTTAAGCACCCTTGTGCATCTGAGGGTGTCTTCATTTGAGTTTTCACTGCTGTGAAGAGACACCATGAGCACAGTAACTCTTATAAAGAAAACATTCAATTGGAGTGCCTTGCTTACAGAGGTTCAGTCCATCCATTATCATCATGACAGGGACTGTGGCAGCGTGCAGGCAGACATAGTGCTGGAGCTGAGAGCCCTGCATCTTGCAGGCAACAGGAAGTTGACTGACTGTCACACTGGGTGAAGCTAGAGGAAAAGACCTCAAAGCTGTCTTCCCCCTTTCTCCAACAAGGCCACACCTACTCCCACAAGGCCATACCTCCTAATAGTGCCACTCTCTTTGGGGTCATTTTCTTTCACACCACCATAGTGGTCTACATTGTCTTAATATTCTTAGCAAACTTCCATGTTGTCAGAAAGCTTCGGCTGCTATGAGCTCTTCTGAGAGATAACTTGGCATATGTGTGGTGGGTGCTTTTGTTTATTTGTTTGGTTGGTTGGTTTTTGAGACAAGGGTTTCTCTGTAGCTTTGGAGCCTGTCCAGGAACTCACTCTGTAGACCAGGCTAGCCTCAAACTCACGGAGATTCACCTATCTCTATCTCCCGAGTGCTAGGATTAAAGGCATCGGCCACTACCATGAGGGCGATCTGGCTTGCTGAATGTGTTCACATATGAAAACTGAATGTGTTCACATATGAAAGTTGAATGTGTTCACATATGGAAGTTCTGAGGTTTGGAAGAATAAACCAGCGTGAAGAAGACCGCTCACTGGTAGAGGAGAGACTGCACTTTAAAGCTTGAATCTGTCTGATCCCAGACCTTTTAAAAATCCATCCTAAACGGTCTCTCACTTTGGGGGGGACCCCCAAGGCCCACTCTTGCTCTGGTACCGTGACCACCGCAGGGGATGGATTTAGAGGGGCAGGCAGCTCACACAGCAGGAATAAATGGTAAAACCTAGCCCATGTTTACTGAGCAGGTTGAACATATACACGGGGCACACAGAAAAGCATGTCAGTCTGCATGAGCACTGTGCAGAATATACGCCTTCTGCTTTACTGGGGACTTTAATTTCTTAATTTTTTTAAAATTAAGACCAAACTCCAGACGCATTCTTGAACTAAAATGAAAATAGCAAATCACAGACACGTTGGATTTCCCAGAAGATTAGGTTTGAACCCTGGCCCACACCCAAACCTGAAATCTACAACACACTGACAATCAGCCTCTGTTTGAACTCTTGGTATTGAGTGGCATCTGAAGTGCTGAAAAAATGCCATCTTACCCTTGGAGAGTTTTAACTTTAGGACAGCAGTTCTCAACCCTCCTAGCACTGTAACCCTTTAATACAGCTCATGTTGCGATGACCCCAACCATAAAATTATTTTCATTGCTACCTTGTAACTTTAGTTTTGCAACTGTTACGAATCACCTGTGTTTTCCAAAGGTCTTAGGTGACCCTGTGAAAGCGACCCCCCCAAGGGGTAGTGACCCACAAGTTGAGAACCACTGCTCTAGGAAGTCCTCTGACTGCACACAAAG
Organism: Microtus ochrogaster; assembly: GCF_000317375.1. NCBI lineage: Eukaryota > Metazoa > Chordata > Mammalia > Rodentia > Cricetidae > Microtus > Microtus ochrogaster. The sequence goes on from NC_022017.1 coordinate 8,058,665, forward strand.
TCTCCGAAGAGCAAGGACCACTTTTGGCATCGTCGGTCTACCGTGGAGTCTATCAAAAGAGACTCTATCGCTGAGTATCTTTACAGTGATTGAACAATACTGACACGATTCCTCTTTAAAGCACATACCCTGGCAATCTAACTACTGGGAGCAGGAGGTAAATTTTTCCAGACTGTATCCACAAAGCAACTCTCTCAGGAGACAAAACAAAATCTAGGTACCTTTTCTAAAAACTTGAATATAAAGCTTCAACACTGTGAAATGCACCCATTTAAATGTCAGGTGTCTTTGTGATATTTTTGGGAAGGGGTCTCTCCCTGAACCTGGAACTCAACCACTTGGCTAAACTATTTACGTAGCAATCTCCGGGATGGAGGTATCAACGGGCGCCTGCTATCCCCTGACTGGGGATCAGAACCCAGGTCCTTGGACTTGTGAGACAAGCACCTTACCAGCTGAGCCATCTTCCCCAGCCCCTAGAGACCTTGAACTTTTGGTTTCCTGCCACCATTTGCCCAGTGCTGGCTTGAGAAGTGTGTGCCACCAGGTTTGGCTAATCCTTGTTAACATTTTCTGTGTAAGACAATGAGGAGAAATAGTTGGACTTCTTTCTAATCTGAATGTCTGATTCTTTTTTGGCCAAGTTTCTCTCACTAAAATCTTTGTGTGAATGTTGAATAGGCACGAGAACAGACATGCCTGTTTCTGTCTAACATAAGGGAACTCTTTCAATCTTGCAACATTAATATGTTAGCTGGTTTTTTTTTTAACACTTTCTGTTTACCATGTTAAGAAAGTCCCTTTCTGTTCCAAGCTTGTTTGTTATTTTATCATGGGTGGGCACTGAGTCCTCTCAAGTAAAAATCTGTTCCAATTATCATGTGCCTTTTGCTTTCTCTAATAACATCTTGTATTTTGATATGTTTGCTTTTTAATTCTATGTCATCATTATTGTGTGTGTGTGTGTGTGTGTGCGCGCTCGCGCGTGCGTGTGCGCGCATGTGCATCTTCTTGTGGGTTTGTGTACTTGAATGCAGTTCCTATGGAGGCCAAAAGAGGGTGCTGGATCCCCTGGGTTAGAGATAGAGGCAGATGAGCCACCCAGTGTGGTGCTGAACCTGAGTCCTCAGGGAGAGCAGTGTGTGCTTTTAGCCACCAGCCATTTATGCAGCCACCGATTCGTTTTTATTTGTCAGGCTAATCCTCCATTCCTATGATCAACTTCCCTGGTGAAAGTGTAGTAATGTTTTGCTAGTATTGGTGGGGGAGAGTTGTATCTATATTTGTGGCAGAAATTCGCCTATACTTTGCTTTTCTTGAACCTCTGTTAGATTCTGGTATCACAGTAAGAGACTCAGAATGAACAGGAAGGAACTTTCTCTTCTGTTTGGTTACTGTTTTGTTTGGTTGGGGTCTTTGGAAGACTTTATGAAAGTTCTCCATTAGTTTTCCATAAGCTTCTAGAACAGTTTGCTGAGGTTGTCTGAGTCTGGGCATCTTTGAGGGAAGAGTGTTGATGGTTGGCGGGTCTTTTTAACTCAACACCGATCTTCCTGAGCTCTTACCTTTCCGGCGCCAGCATCAATGGTTCATGCTGTAAGAATCTGTGAGCCTCACCCTCCTAACCCTCTCCTGGCACACAAGGGTCCCTACACGATCTTTTATGTCTCTGTAAGGACAGTATGTCTCTATTTTGCTATGGATTTTTACTAATTTAAGTCATATGCCTCCTTCCCCTGACAAACGTTTATAAGTTTCGATAATCTTTCAGAGAGTCATCTTCCCATTTTGCCAGTTTTCTCTATCTCCTTTATCTCCTCTCGAATCCTCGGAGTTTCTTCTTCTTTTGTTTGTTGTTTGTTTCTACAAAGCTTAGTTTGCTCTTCTTTTTCTGGTTTCCTAAAGTCGTAGGTGGCTGGTTCAGTTACTGATCTGAGGTTCTCTTCTGCTTTGTTTTGTCTTGAGACAGATAGAGCTATGTAATCCAGACTGGCTGTGCATGAATAATCCCTCTGCCTCAATCTGTTAAGAGCTAGGATTGCACTTGGTTAGCTCTTCCTTACTTTATAGGTGTGTACACCTTAGCCATCACACAGTGCTTTTTGCTGAGTGCTTTAGCCATATTCTGTAGTCTTTGGTATGTTAAGCTTTTCTTCTCTAGCTAACTCTATACTTGTGAGCATATTACAGATAAAGATGTGAGAGGGAAAAGAATGGAGCTTAATGGAAGAAAGTATTTATATGCTCAAGAGTTGTATTATTGCTTTATGCTTTTACTCTTTATATCAATATTTTTAATTCTTTCTATTTTTACTTGGGTAGTCATGTTTAGCAATGTTGCCTATTTCCTCACATAGTTCAGCTTTCTTGTCTCATGACCTTTCATTCCAGTCTGAAAGGATCCTGTCAACATCTCTCTAAGGTAGGTCCACTGCTGAAAATTTTAGTTTTAAATCTGTGTATCTGAGAATTCGTCTGGACCTTCAACTTTTCTGTGTAGTTGGTTTTAGTGTCACCTCGCCACAAACTAGAACCAGTCGTGCAGGGTGTCTCACCTGAAGACCTACTCCACCTGTGTTGGTTGGTGTGGAAAGGCCTACTACCTTGATTGTGGGTGGCCCCTTCTGGTAGCACTTCAAAGGAAAGGGGTGTGCTGAAGAATGTTCTCTCTCCTTTTGCCCCCACCACTGCCAGCCTCCTCTCTGGCTCTCTACCTTCTTGCTAATGGCTGCTAATGCCTCCACTGAGAAGAGAGCAAGTTCTTCCAAGCTTCCATTATGAACTGGGGACCAGTAGCTCTTGGGAAAGCTTCTGGGCTTCCAGCACCAGATTAGGATGACTGAGGTGTATCACCTGTTGTGACTAAGTGTTGTCACCCATTTCCCTTAGTTAGAGACAGCTACTGTGGGACTACTCTGACTGTTGAGACCCCTGCTTCAAGAACCGAGTAACTACTAGATTCTCAGCTTTTCAGGTGTCATTTAACTGCTGTTACCATTTTAAAGCTAACTTAATAAATTCACACACACACACACACACACACACACACACACACCACTCATCCCATTGAATCTATGCCCTCAAGAGAACCCTGCTAATAGAACAACCAAAAGTACTTAAAATATATATATGAAAATCTCTATTTTACACCTGTTACCCAAACTTCACCGATGCTCCAAACTGTCTGGGGAATATTTATAACAGGTAACCGTGTTGTCACTAGACAATACTGCCCGCATGGCCATCTCAAGAGACCCACTGCATAGCAATTTGTTTTCCATAAGCAAATCCAGCAACTGGCCTTCTCCAGCAATAGAATGTCTCTTTCTCTTAAATATTGTCTGATCTGGAGCTGTTTTTTTTTTTTTTTTCCTAGACAGGGTTTCTCTGCGGCTTTGGAGCCTGTCCTGGAACTAGCTCTGTAGACCAGGCTGGTCTCGAACTCACAGAGATCTGCCTGCCTCTGCCT
>NC_022017.1:8062233-8083277 GCF_000317375.1 Microtus ochrogaster
GAACTAGCTCTGTAGACCAGGCTGGTCTCGAACTCACAGAGATCTGCCTGCCTCTGCCTCCCAAGTGCTGGGATTAAAGGCGTGCGCCACCACCACCCAGCTTCTGGAGCTGTTTTTAATTTGCAAACCAAATGACTCCTGAACACATAAAGAATGTGGTTCAAATTTGTTACTGATGGGGTTGGAGAAACAACTCAGAGCATGTATTGCTCTGCCAGAGGACTCAAGATCAGTTCCCAGCACCCACACCAAGCACCTCACAACCACAGGTAACTCCAGCTCCAAGGAGATCTGATGCCCTCTTCTGGCCTCTATAAGCACCTGCATTCAAGCGCACATCTCCCTACACACAGGCACGGACACACACATAATTAAAAATAATAAATCTTTTAAAAATTGACTCTGAAGGTGGTTCTCAGCCTTCCTGATGCTGCAACCTTTTAATACAGCTCCTCATGTTGCTACTTCAGAACTGTAATTTTGCTACTGTTATAAATCATAATGTAAATATCTGATACACAGGCTATCTGATATGTGACCCCCTAAAGGGATTGAAACCCACATACAGGTTGAGAACCACTTAACTCTAGAGGTATAATAGCATGGACCAAAACCTAATGACACACTGTAGTGTTGAGACCAGGCTGTTTCCTGCTCTAACTTATCCATGCTGTGTAAAACACTAACTTCACACTCTGCCTTGCCCCTAGTGGTGTGAGAGAATTGTCTGTATTCTATCAATCATGTTATAAATAAACGCTGATTGGCCAGGCAGGAAATGTAGGTGGGAAAACCAGACAGGAAGTAGAAATGATATAATGAGAACAGGAGAATTCTGGGAAAGAGGAAGTTGATTCGTCCCAGTCCTGCCCAGACCACCGAAGCAGCAGGATGTGATCTGCCTCATTGAAAAAGGTACTGAGCCACATGGCTAACATAGATCAGAAAAATGGGTTAATCAAGATGTGAGAGTTAGTCAGTGAGAGGCTAGAGCTAATGGGCTAATCAGCTTATAATTTATGGAGACCAATGTGTGATTTTCTTTGGGGCTAAACAGTTGTGGGGTACCAGGCAGGACAAAAACCCAGCAAACAAGCAGGCCAGTCCCTCATGTTACACCCTAGAGACTCCATTTTGCCAGTAGCTTTGGCTCTGTTCTAGAGATGGAGGACCACTATGCACCCAGATAGACATGTGATTGACACTGTCTTTCCAGAACCAGACATACAGCACAGAGTGATAGGTGACTTATTCCTGGAAGTTAAAAGGCTACCATCTTATAAAGTTACAAGGTGAATTGATTTTGTAAGGGTATGGTGTGGGAGGTACTTTTGTCTATGTGTTGCTTTTATTGGTTAATGAATAAAGAAACTGCTTTGGCCTATAACAAGACAGAACTTTGCTAAGTGGGGAAAACTAACCTGACTGCTGGGAGAAAGAAGTTGGAGTCAGAAGAGAAGACATGGAGCCGCCACCAGAGACAGACAGGCCAGAACCATGCCAGTAAGCCACAGCCACGTGGCGATACACAGATTAATGGAGATGGGTTAATTTAAGATATGAGTTAGCCAGAAATACACTTAAGCTATTGGTCAAGCAGTATTGCAAATAATATGGTTTCTGTGTGATTATTTTGGGGCTGAGTAGCTAGGAACAAACAAGTGGCTTCCATACAATAAGGGTACATGTGCATATTACAATTACATCATGAAAACGAGGCCCAAGAACTTACTCGACACACCAGATCACAAAGGACTGTAACTTTCTCACCTGGATGCCATACAGTGATGGACACCTAACCCTGAGATGGTAACAGCCCCTTTGGACCCCTCAGTCGGCCCCTTGGTGTGTGCATCAGCAAAGAACTCTGGACCATACTTAGCTTGGTTGGATCCCTACTGTTGCCATGGTCTACTCAAATGCCATCCACCTGTCCTCCTGTCCATCCCTCTGGACCTGCTGTCCAGCCATCTACTCATTCTTTCATCTGGTTCCAACCCTGCTGTTGCAGCTCTGCACCTGGGCTCAACTCCACACCTTCACTCATAACTCTGATTTGCAATGGCTCGATCCACAGCCACACACCTTCCCCAGCTTCTGCTTCTTAACAGGGCAGACTGCACATGTGTTCCTATCAGCTCAACTGTTCCTCAGGACTTCTGAACTCTCAAGCTGTTTTCTGGCCCCTCAGCCTCTACAGTCACCTATAGTGTGAGTGTGTGAGTAAAGAGTTATTAACTATATACTTATATATTTTTAAATTTAAATATAAATGTTTATGTAACATATATATATATTTCCTCTGTGATTAGAAATATGTAATCTGAGAGTATATATTAATAATTAAGATTAATTATTAATAAAAAACTGTTTACTTCATCCATGGTTACCAAGGAAAATGGAAAATATCTGGCTAATTTCTACCTTGACAACTCCTATACCTTGGAGCTATTGAGACAGTTCAACAGTTAAGAGCACTTGTTGCCCCCAGCACCCATAGGGTGGCTCACAACATCTGAAATTCCAGTCCTAGGGGATCCAACTCCCTCTTCTGGCCTTTAAGGGCATCAGGCATATATTTGGTGCACAGACATACACACGGGCAAAGCATTCATATAAAAGTTTTTAAAGATATATACCTTAAAAGTGACAGCATCTTTAAAATTTATTTTTGACACTATGGGAAGACACAGAGGACTTCATCTATGTTTCTTACTGCACACCCAAGACACATTTCAGGAAATGTTTATAGGACTATCAAGAACATTTAAATAAGTATACAGAATTGTTTCTCCACAATTCAAAAGAAAATGTGCTGTTAATGCCTTTACCATACTGATTTAAAAAAGAAAGAGAGAGGAGAGAGAAAGAGAGAGAGAGAGAGAGAGAGAGAGAGAGAGAGAGAGAGAGAGAGAGAAGACATGGAATTTTTCGTATTTATGAATGAAATAGAATAAGAATACAGCTTGAATTCTCAGGAAAAAATCTAATTTCAAATATTCTTCCCACTGTGCCTTTATACTTTGCAATGGGCAGATGATCGCAATGTTTTCAAACTTTGGACACATTACACTGTACGCCAGCAGCTTACCGTCCCCACTTTATTCTGATAAGCTGCCTTTGCTACCTAGAAAGAGAAGAGTGAGAGCCTGGTTTCACTGACTTTAACCTGTTCCACGGGAAATCTTGAGGATTGTCCACAAAAGGAAGTCATGGCAGAACCTAAAAGAAAACCATCTAAGAGACACTGGATATAATTTCATTTCCTTTCTATCTCTAAGATGTGAAAATTCTAAGAAATTCTTTTAAAAGCCTAAGTATGACCAAGAGTGTACCAGCGTGGTGAGAAGCTCGTGCCAACCTTCCCTCCCCTCACACTCACATGTTCTCATGCATCCCATCGTGAACCTCGACCCAGACTGCTCTCCTCATCCTTCTGCTGAACATCACAACTAAAACCACTGTGTCTACATCTTCAGCATCCACTTAAGAACTGCTGCAGAGGGCTGGAGGGCAGAGCCCAGGATCTATGCATACCTACTCTGTGCCTAGCCACTCACCTGACACCCAAATTGGATTTCAACTTCACACTCACAGTCTCCTTTGCTATTAGCCTATTTGATGCCATAGTGAATCTGGAATAAAGTACTCCTATTTATTCACAATAAGTAATAAAAATAAATACAAGTTTCACTGAAGAGATGGATGTGTTAGGTTTCAGCAACCGAGAGAAGCTTCTCTGTTATTTTTTGTTATTTCATCATTTTGCTTTGAAATATTTTACAGAAGTAGAATAAAAGAGTTGTTTGATATTTAGCACTGGATTTTGACATTTGTCACAATTGTTTATACACACATACCATACCCCATCTTTCTTTTTTCCTCTTACCCCTCCCACATGTTTACTTCAGGATATCCTTCCTAAAACACCAGCCAGTCAGATTTAACAAGACATACTGTTAATTCCCAGTCTTCAGTTCTTAGTTGAATCTCTCCACCTTTCTCAAGAGTCTCATTTGTATAATTTTTGTAATTCAAGGTCCGTTCTTCTGGAGCTTGGCCTTTATGTATTCTTGGTTCCCTTTAATGTGAAATGAATCTTCAGTATGCGTCTTTCATGACAGTTAGAGTCTTACCCGCATTTGTTTGTTTTTGAAGAAGTGGGAAAGATGAAACTGTGTAGCTGTGTTCAATAAATGTTTCATATTGGTTGGTTCAATACTGAAGTGTTTTAATTCACTATTATTAAGTATTTTATGCACCTAAGATCTCATACGTGGAACATAAAGCAGAATCAAACAAAAAGGATGTTTAGAAGCTTGTAGTATTTATTTAAGTCCAGGGTTGTTTTTTTTTTTTTTTTTTTTAAGAATTGAGTTACAAAGGGCTCTGCCTAAGATTAAATTGATTGGTGTTTTTTCGGTTGCCTGGAGACCAAACTTATTGATCTAGGCTTCATTACTTTATAACTAATGTGGAAAGGAAAGGAAACAAAGAGAATAGGAATGAGAAAAACTACACAATGTCTGCTGGATACCATGGGCCTGAAGGCTGAAGATGGATGCCCCAACGGTACAAAAGAACTTTGGGTGACTGTCCAGGCAGCGAGATGTCTCTGTCATTTCTAGAGTTTTCTTATTTCTTGTTTACTTAGGTAGTATTATATCCTTCTGGAGTCTTTGATGGAGTTGAAGAATGAATAGATAGTTATAGTTTTCCTTAGTTATGATAAAAGATAAAATAGATATAAATATTGTAACTGTAATTCTTGCTTGATAACTGTTTTGCTATATGTAATTTTACTATGTTAAAGTTAAAGCCTTTCTTTTTTGTTTAAACAGAAAAAGGGGAAATGATGTGGGAGTGATTTCTTATTAATAAAGAAACTGCCTAGACCCATTTGATAGGCCAACCCTTAGGTAGGCTGAGAAAACAGAACAGAATGCTGGGAGAAAGAAGCTAAGTCAGAGAGTCGCCATGATTCTCCCACTCCAGGCAGACGCAGGTTAAGATCTTTCCTAGTAAGCCAGCTCGTGGGCTACACAGATTAATAGAAATGGGTTAGATCAATATGTAAGAGCTAGCCAATAAGAAACTGAAACTAATGGGTCAGGCAGTGTTTAAAAGAATACAGTTTCCATGTAATTATTTCGGGGCATAAGCTAGCCATGTGGGTGGCCGGGTGCTGGGGACGCAGCCCTGCCGCTCCTACTACAACACATAAACGTAAAAATTTAGGAAAGAAGCAATGAAACACCATGATTTTTCTTGTGCACAGAATGGGTTTATCATTTTATAAAGTACAACACTTCCAAGTTAAAAGTCAAGTTCAAAGATTCAGACTTGGCGTGAAGATGTTTCAGAGATAGTGCAAGCTTGTGTGCTCCCTTTCATGTGTGTACAAGGGGCATTTTATTAAACGGCTGGCATAAATAAGCTTAAGTGCGGATTGAAATGTCTAAGCATCAAGAGAGCAGAGGGGCAGAACTCAACTGGAAGACTTTGTCTTGGTTGTACATAAAGTAATAGTGTGTTTTGTAACACCCAATTTTGTGTTACCCGCTCGGTACAGTTCGTGCGCCACTGTACCGTACGTGAGTTGGGCAAGGGCCTGGAGATTGAAAGAACACACAAAGAGACCTGGGTCATTCGAAAGGAGATCAGCCGAATGCCAAATTCAACCTTGGGGAAATCCTTATATACCTAACTGCTGCACAAGGATTTCTACCCAGGGCCAAAGATGGAGTCAACAATGCCCTGCAGCTAATCACCAGGCGGGGCAGGGGAGCACAAGAACAAACGGAATGCTTTAGTTAGCTGACCAGAAACTGTCCTCAAGATGTACCCCAGGAACAAGGGTAGACCCGGGTCCTACAGTGTTTTACAACAAACGCCTTCTTAGATTAGATGGATATAATGTGATTAAAACTGTTATTTATAAATCCAACGAAACCAACTAAAGGGTTTTGAAGACGGTGACGCGGAGGAGTTGGCACAAGCACACAGATACACCTGAGCGGCAGCTGAACTGGTAGGAAGTTGGGTCCGTGCTCACAGTAGGTGTTGCAGAGCTCAGCAAGACTTCACTTGTGTGAGTGACTAAGCAAGGCTAACAGATTAAAAAGTCAAGCAAAGGAAGGCGGAGCTTAGAGATGGGTTGAAGGGAGAGCTGCACGGTCTTTGGGAGCTAGCCTACGGCTGTTGTTCCCACAGCTGCACCCGGTTGGGCTAATTCCGTGTGCTGGTTATGACAGTCGTCCCAGCAGCGGTGGCTTCCCTCTCCCGAGGTGTTTCTACTTTATCAGTGTGCTTGTGTTTTCACCACTTCACACCATAAACCCATAAGCCGAGGACAGTCGCACTCCTGAGACCTCTCTCTCACCAACAAATGCTAAAAGTATAGTGATCAACTAGGAGACACCCCTTTGCTGCCTACTGAATTTAGCTGTGCATCGCTCAGCCTGCCTTTGCCAAAGATCCCAAGGAGCCTCAAGACCGCTAATGTCAATTCACACTGTTGCTTGCCTTCCTGCAAACACTGAGCAGAAACCCGTCTTCCAGCATGGACCCATGGCTGGGGTTCTGAGTTGTATCTTTCGTAGGCTTCAACCCCCACGAGCACTTCTGGGCATCTCCAGCAGGTGGCGCACCTTCTGTGTGATAGAAAAAGCAGGCTCAAGCCTCCTACCTATGCATCCTCAGCCAAGGCCATCCTGATTGGTTGGGCTTGTCCTCTTTTCAGACCGCTGGCATTTCAAGGTTTCTCTTGGGAAAGAAGCCTTGACTCCTCTGGGGTTGTATCTGTTAAAGAGCTACTCAGGCTAACCTGTTGGCACGCTCATGTCTCAGAACTGAAAGAAATGTCTCTTTCTGCCTTCAGTCTGTCGCGCCCCTCTCCCTCCCCACGACCATCTTAGTCATCTACCGTATTGGGGGTTTGAAATGGCCTTTCCCTTTGCTCTCAAACGGGCCTCTGAAAAAATGCCCCCCAGCCTTGGAACTTTATAAGCAAGACTTTCCTTGGTATTGCCAAAATGTCTCCTAAATCACTGGTACAAATGTCCCTTCAGTACACAGCTGAATGGGGCACTTGATTTTATTTGTTTGTTTGTTTGTTTGTTTTGGGGGCACTTGATTTTAAATCTGTCATTTCAATTAGGACAGTTTGTGTCAAGAATAAAAATATCTGTATGCAATTCAAGGTTAGATGGGATTGCTAGCAGCAGGGTGGCTCAGCCTGTGAATGCCTGGCTTCTCTAGGGAAATCAGGACTGGCCCTAGAGTAGAGTGGGCTCAATGGTCATTTTCCTGGTCAGCTAAAAGCATGGGAACAGGGCTCAGGCACTTTGGAAGCAACACTATCCAACTAGCTCAGGTTTTTGTTACACCTTCTATGTTTAGGCTTTCCTAGTAAAAGCCTATTCGTGGACTGGCTGCTAGTTTTCGTCTTAAGCCAAAAAGTTAATGTTTATCAGACTGATATTATTAATTACTGAATCTGTCTTTGCACCTGGCCCTCCTGGGAGCCTCCATAGTCCCCCAGACACAAGCCTGTACAGAGCTCAGCGGGCAAGCCCAGACATGAGCTGAATTCAGGAGTGTTTACACTAAGCAAGGGGCTGTCCTCAGTGAGGGAAAAAGCATTTCACGGCGGGCGAGCTGTTTCCCTCAACTCCTAAATTTAAAAGGCATCATTCTGTGTTGGCAAAGCATTATAACGTTTAAGACACCACAGGCGTAAGGAAGGCAGGCAGTTTCTCTAACGCTCACACGTTTATCTAATTCTCATCCTACCAGAATGAAGGTTTTCGCCTCATTTTGGAGAAGCGTGTTTCTTAGGCCATGAATTCCTGCTCTGGGCAATCTCTCACAGTGCAGACGTGTAATGAAGAAAGCATTGGCATTTATGTGGTTTTGAAATGGCTCAGACGCGTGGTTATTTACTTTGTGAGTTAAACACGGCCTCTGGATTGAGGCGGGGAGTGGCTTCCATGAGTGCATGGCTTTGGGAGGCAGGCTGAAGCGATGTTCCCTGTCCTCCTGCATAACACCGCTCAGCATTCTAGAAGGACAGCTGATCGCAGCCTGCTTCCGTGGGGGAGACTGCAAATCACACGAATCGGTCCACTAAACGCATTAAATCAGGAAGTTAGATAAGAATTAGGTATGGTAAATAGAGAAAGGGTGGTTTATTTTCTAGCAGATCATAGTCAAGTCAGCTGACTCTCTGATCCCCCTCTACTGGAAACTGTTAGGATTACGTGTTTGAAAATAGATTTTTAAAATGGCCTTGCTGGGGTGCTATGTGTTATTTTGAGGATTCCAATATTTCCCTTTTCATTTCAGCCATAGGTTTTTTTCTTTTCTGTGATTATCTTGATTTCATAATCTCTCCTTAGCCTCTGGAAAAGTAATGAATTATTCATCTCCGACTTACAATCCTTGAGACTAATTATGGAAGAGAAAGCTAAGCCTTTTAAGAGATTAACACAGGCAGAAACTGAGAAATCACTCAGGGTTTCGCTCTGTTTTGTTTTAATAACTAGATTTGCTCAGTTAAATAGCATTCAGCGATTCGTTAATTTAGACAACATTCACCTGAGGAAACCAAACAGCTCTTACATGACCCTGATCCAATAAGCCACTTCCCTTCCCTTCCTCCCCCCTAGGCCTTCCATTTTCCCCTCTGCCCGCATACCCGCCCGCTCCCCTCTAGGGAGTGGCCACAGCGCCTCTGTCTCCTGAGGCCCAGGTTTCCAGCTCTAACCCTCTGAGGACACCGCAGGTAATTCCGTGAATATGCTGTACATTTCAAAGACTGGGACAAACGCTCCCATTTTCATGATTTCATTTCAAATGGGTCCCAAGTAGGAAAGGGTCCTTGGGCTGCAACTGCCAGACCAGACCAGCGAGTATGGCTGACTCACTCCAAGCCAGCGTCAAGCTCCCAGGGCCTCCGGCATTTCTTTGACTTGTGTGCACACAGCCAGCCTCCTCTGCTTTGCAGGACCCAGAGGACACAAACAAGACCATCCATTCAATAGTCACAACCCGTGTCTCCTACCCCCAAACTAGCATGCCCAGCAGGCTGCCTACCCGGAGAGATTCCTCTTCAGAATCTGGCCTGTCGTTGCCAGAGACAGCTTTAAAATTTTGCTAGGGGAAGATTGGGGGGAAAGGGTAGCAGCAGTTGGGAGGCAGGGGGATTCTTAGCTTCAAAACACTCATGAGATTAGTTTGTATGATTATTTTCCTAAGGAGGGTTATAAGGACTCTGCTGTTACTTCACAGTTTTTACTATTCTCAAATCATAGTTGACACGTGTGTGTATGTGCATATGTGTAGAAGCAGAAGACTACAGGAAGTGTCATCTACCTTTAAAAAAAAAAGACAGAGCTTCTCACTGGCCTCAACTTACCAAAAAAGGAAGGAAGGAAGGAAGGAAGGAAGGAAGGAAGGAAGGAAGAAAGAAAGAAAGAAAGAAAGAAAGAAAGAAAGAAAGAAAGAAAGAAAGAAAGGAAAACTGGTGTGATTGGCTTGTGTCTTAGGGTTTCCATTGCTGTCAAGAGACACCATGACTACAGCAACTCTTATGATGAAAACATTTAATTGATGGGGTTTACTTCCAGTTTCAGAGGCTCAGTCCATTATCATCATGGTGCGGAACATGGCAGCGCCCAGGCAGACATAGCACTGAAAGAGTCGCTGAGAGTGCTACCCCTGGCAGACAATAGGAAGTCAATGGAGACACTGGACCGTAGGAAACCTCAGAGCTGTGCTCCCACAGTGACACACTTCCTCCAACAAAGCCACACCTCCTAATAGTGCCACTCCCTCTGAGATTATGGAGGCCGATTATATTCAAACTACCACAGATAGTGAGCAACCAGGATCCACCTGTCTCTGCCTCCTCAGCACTGGGGTTACATCTGACTGGCTTTGTTTGCATGAGTTCCAGGCTTCTTCATGCTCATGGCTAGTACTTCACTGCCTGGGCTACTTCCAAAGCCCGGATTGTATTTGAAGCCCTTATGCTTTGGATGCAGGCTGCCTGGGTCAGAGAGACTTTAAGGTTTTTCTATGCAATAGACAGTTGTAGTCTGGGAAGGTATGTGAACAATGTTAGAATTTAAAGGGACAAATAGGTCAGTGCTAAGGTTCAGTTTAAGAGAACTTAGGGACTTGCACGCTAATAGCTATTGTTTTCCTCTAGTTAGAAATGTTCTCGTCTCTAATGTTTTTTATTAGGAGACAGGATATGATTCTGTGGTCTTTAAAAACTGATTTATTATTCTAATCCCCAACCCAGGCTCAGCCCCACCCCATTCCAGCAGTCTTTAACATGAATGTCTCTCACACGTGTCTTCTCAACTTCTGCTCCTCAACTCCAGTAGGCTGATGGCAGCTCTCACTGTCACACTGTGAGGACAATCACTTGAGCGCCACACGTTACTGTTTGAGGCTATGAACAGACGATGAAAAATCTACTCCAGCATGTGCTAATACACACTGAAACCAAGAACGCCATTAAAGTAAGTGTGTGTGTGTGTGTGTGTCTTATATGTATATATCTTATAATGGTTTAGAATGTCAAACACAAGCGAAGTACCCAATAGTACTAGAAACGCAGGTAATGACTGCTTTGGGGGAGAAAGATGACTTTTAAGGTGATGTGTGCCGTTGGGCATTCTTGAGATGCAGTCATGAGTCTGTCTGCATTTGCTGCTTACATGGTATGTTGACTGCTTTAGTTTAGTCTACCAAATGATACATTTCTAAAATTATTTTAGTTATGTTTTATTTTACATGTATAAATGCTTTCTATGTATGTATGTATGTATGTATACATGTGCACCAGATGCATACCTGGTGCCTGAGGACATGAGAAGAGAATGTCAGATCCCCTGGAACGGTATGGATGGTTGTGAGCCCCATGTGGGTAATGGGAATCGAACCCTCATCTTCTGCAAAAGCAATTGCTGAGTCATCTCTTCAGCCCTACATTTGGATTGTAAGTGTTTAAATGTATATATTCCAATCAATATTTTTAAAAATTGAATCAAGAGCAGAAAATGCATTAATAAAAGAGAAAAATAGCAAAACATGGGTAACACAGTAGTTAATATTTGCTGATATTTATTATACACTCAGTCTTATGCTGTACATAATGCAACATGTAACTTCACAGTTGACCTAAAGAATCTGCTTACTAATCCAGCCCTGTGAGTGAGGAGTGTGATGGGGTGTCCAAAGGGGAGAAAAAGTCACTCAACTCAAAATTCATCTTGACCATGATTTTACATTGGCTGGAACAACTCTAAATCTTCAAACATGACCTAATGTATGTTCACAAAACACCTCGCTTGTTCTAAAGCAGAGCTGGACAAACTAACATGCAATTTCCAGCTTTTAGTTTTTATTTTTGTAGAAACATTTTTTTATGAATGCTTTGTCAACACAACCATTTATAATCTAACACCAAAAACACAGCATCCAATCCCAGTTAAGAACCATCCCTTAAGTTAAATCAAGTTAGTCTCTGAAGTCCATTACCTTTTCTGATTTTTCTCATTGTGTGAAGGACATTGAGAGGTTCTTCTTCTTTGATAAATTGGCCAATATGCTCTATCATAATATTTACCTAATATTATAACCTGAGCAACATAAAAGTAGCCCACAAGGATCATTGAATGTAAACCTCCAAATTCTGAAGGAATAATTAAGTAAAGATATTCCAACCAAATCTGAAAATAATGATCAACATTTATTATTTTATGAATTTAGGTTTATTGCACGAGTGAAGTTTAACGTCAGAAATCTAATCACTTGACCACATGTTTACATCCACTAATGATCGCTAGAAAAGCATAGTGCAATAGATTGAGAAATCTCAGCAACATGCAAAAGTAAACACTCAGCCAAGTTCAGGTGGGTTGGATGGTGGCTGACTGACCTAGACCAGTTTCATCTGGAGAGTCAGGCTCCACTCTTGGGACCAGTGAGTTAAAGAATGTTCTCACAGTGGTGGCAGATGTGCCCAAGAGAGGCACCGTAGGGTGTAGCTTCAGAATGGGCACAGTAGCATCACCGCCTCTTTTGATGGTCCTTACTTAACTGAATCAACATAGTTGTAGTATGTCAGCGTGGAAAGAAGTGTGCTATAGCACACACCAGGCCAGTGTCTGAGAGAAAGATCTGTTTCTGTTTACAGACTGAGGTTAGGAAAGCGCTACTCTTTTCATCCTGAGGTGAATCTTGATTTTCACCATTAATGTATCCAATTTTAAGACACATGGTTATTATATTTCCATTTAAAAAAAAACCACAAGATATCACTTATCCAACTCTGAAAATTCTAGCCAGCTGAATAGGAAAGACCAAAAACAAGGAGATGTGTGTAAAGTCCACTTTCCTACTTTGACTCTGGAGTTGGACGTTTTTAGAGTCTGGAAGTTTTAGGTTTCAGAAATGCTAACATACCAAATATTATGTGA
Organism: Microtus ochrogaster; assembly: GCF_000317375.1. NCBI lineage: Eukaryota > Metazoa > Chordata > Mammalia > Rodentia > Cricetidae > Microtus > Microtus ochrogaster. Next base: position 8,074,728 of record NC_022017.1, read on the forward strand.
TAACAGAAACTTGAGTGACATTCTGTAATCAACAATATTCCTACATTAAAATACATAGAGTTACACAAAGTACAACCACTAAGACTACAAACACCTTCAAACCCATTCATGGTCATTCGTAGGGTCTGTGGAATTTACCGGCATTTTCTAACTGTGGAATTTTCTAACTGGTCTGCAGATAAAGAAACTGTGACCTATGAGCAAAAAGGGGACCAAACTATGATTATTAAAAAGTGACAGCTCGGAGGTTAAGAGCACCTGATTCTCTTACAGAGGACCTGAGTCAGTTCCTAGCACCCACGTAGCAGATAACAATCCCATGTAAATCCAATTCCAATGCCCTCTTCTGACCTCTATGGGCACTACATACACATGGTGCACAGATCCACACACAGGAAAAGTACTCATACACATAAAAAATAAAACGTTTCCAGCTTATGAATCATTTGTGAATATATTAGCATCATCCCTATAAGAAAAAGAAATAACATCTTTTATTAGCTGATTCTTACAGCTTGTAATATTTTCTCACGTTCCTCTTCCCACCTGCAGCTGTGTGCTCTGTGACTGCCTTCCTATGGCATTTATTCCTATTATATTGTATTGATTATACGAAACAATGAGTTTTGGTGGCCTTATTTTCACACATGTATGTGATATACTTTCATCATGTTCCTCGTTGTCTTCTGTCCCTCTCTCCATCCCCTGTGATGGCCTCCCTCTTCCTTGATGACCTCCTTGGTATGGGAAATCCGTCTGTCTATGGATTTCTTGTATTGGTTAATGAATAAAGAAACTGCTTTTGCCTGTGATAGGGTAGAATAGAGCTAGCTAGGGAAAACTAAACTGAATGCTGGGAGAAAGAAGGTGGAGTCAGGAGAAGCCACGTAGTCCTGCCAGAGACAGATGTGAGATGCCGGACAGAACTCTACTTGGTAAGCCACAGTCATGTGGTGATACACAGATTAATAGAACTGGGTTAACCAATGATATAATAGCCACTTAGCAATATGCTTAAGTGATTGGCCAAGCAGTGATTTAAATAATATAGTTTCTGAGTGGTTATTTCAAGTCTGGATAGCCAGGAACAAGCAAGCAGCCTCTTACAACAACCTCCCTTATATTATTTCATAATGTTTATCACAAATATGTTATGTTCTGAACCTAACTTATTAAATAAAATTTCCTCCAATCTACGAGTTTTTTCAAGCTTGACTTAAATATTGTCACTCTTCACCAGAACTCTTTTTTCATTCCTAATTCTGACAAATATTCAGTTTTACAGCCAATGGCAATTGTTCTCTAAACAGCACAGTGGTGATGCTGTGTGCTTTTCTGGACTTTCACTGCTCTTACCCACAGTCATGCATGTCTGTGCAGCTCCGACATGGGAGGACATACAGTTCACAGAGATGCAGGTCACCAAAGCAGGGAATACCGTCTGCAGGAGCAGGCAGGCCACAATGTTGTCACAGTCAGGAAGCAGAGAGCAGACAGGAGTGGGACAAGACTATAAAACCTTAAGGCCCTCCCCCAGTGGCCTGCCTTCTTGAGAAAGGCTCCACTTCCTAAAGGTTTCACAATTTTTCTTTCAAAATAGGTAGGGACCATGTGTCCAAGCACAAAAACCCACACAGGCCATTTCTCATTCAAACCACAAGACACATTTTCATGTGTCTATTGAAAATGTTGCTGATATAAAGAAGACAGAAAAGAAGGTACCTCAATCCAGGTGTGGTGGTTACACACACTATGGAAGCAGAGACAGGAAGATCTCTGAGTTCAAGACCAGGCTACTGTACATGGAGAGTTCCAGGGAAGTCAAGATGATACAGATAGGAAATTTCCCCGTCTCAAGAAAATAAAAAATAAAAATAAAAGAAGGCTTGAGATTACATGAGATTTGTTTTGTGATACAGTCCCTTCTTAAATAAATAAAAGTGAGTGCTCACTTGTAATTCAGAACTAAGCCAATTACCGTGAACTTACCCTGGGCCCTCCGTGCTCCCTCCATTGGCCAACTTCACATGCCAGTTGTAACATGTGCCACATAGTCTCAGCGTGTCCTCTGCAAGATCTCTCTCTTGGTGTCACACCACAGTTCAGCTGCTCAAAGAGCTCGCTAATTCTGCTCACCTCTCCATTTCTGCTTTTGTTCCAAATACTAGAAATCTGGAACAATAAAAGTAAGCTGGTGCATGGGCAAAGCCTTTGAGAATTGCCAGCCCACATCTGTTGCAGAATATCTGTACCGTGTATCAAGATGTGTCATTATGATTGGTTTAATAAAAAGCTGAGTGGCCAATAACAAGGCGGGGAAAAGTTAGACAGGATTTCCAGACAGAGAGAAGAACTCAAGCGAAGAATCTAAGGATTTCTCCAGTGAGAAGTACGGCAAGTCAGACACACGGTACTGAGGAGAGATAAAGAACTACGTGGCAAAAACACAGACCAATAGGAATGGCTAATTTAAGTTATAGGAGCTAGTTGGAAACAAGCCTGAGCTAAGGCCCAGCTTCCATAATTAATAATTCTCTATGACATTATTTGGAGACTGACAGCTCAAAGAAAGTCCAACAAGAGAGACCTACTCACACATATCCCTCCCTGGGCAACTTTTGCTGCAAGCCAACATCAGGGTAACAAGCTGAAAGGGTCTCTCTGGTCCGTGTTTGCCACCAGTCCACTGCAGAGATGGCCCAGTCTTTCTCACAACACTGAGATTCAGGCTCAGAGTTCTGTCTATGCTGCAAAGCATCGTCCTGGAATGTAGGATAGTTATCCTGCCGAGGCCAAGCCACACACCTGCTCCTGAGTATGGATATGCTACCTGCTGTGTGGTTTGCAGTGATTGAGGCTGTGGGCCCTTCCCTCCCTTTACTGCTAATGAAGCTAACCCTTCCATCTGTCTGTCTTGTACTGGTCCAGTTTCTGTTTGTACTCTTTGTCAGCCCTTATCTTCACCGCACCTCCTTTTAAAGATATTGGGAAAGATTTCATTCTTGGCTCGAGATTTTCAAAATACTTTGAACTCTATCTGTGGTAGTTTGAATATAATTGGCCCCATAATCTCATAGGGTGTGGCACTATTAGGCTTTGTTGGAGTGGGTATGGCCTTGTAGAAAGAAGTGTGTCACTGTGGGGGTGGGCTTTGGGGTTTCCTATGCTCAGGATACCACCCAGTGCCTCAATTGACTTCCTGTTGTCTGCAAGACGTAGCACTCCCAGCTCCAGCACCCCATCTGCCTGCACACTGCCATGCTACCCATCATGATGATGATAGACTGAACCTCTGAAACTGTAAGGAAGCCGCCCCAATTAAATGTTTTATTTATGAGAGCTGCCATGGTCATGGTGTCTCTTCAGGGCAATAGAAACCCTAAGACAGTATCTTCAAGGTAAACAAACCTCATTTATAAAGGCCATAACCCGCTTTGCTTCATGAGCAGTTTGTGTGTTTGTCTCTCAGTTTTTCACCACTAAGTCAAGATGAAGCAAACAACAGCCCTATACCTAACTACCGGTGGTGACAGAGGGAGCACAGGATCAAACAGGATGTTTTGCCAGAAACTGCAAGCTATCCTTCATTTGAGCCCGAGGAGGAGGGGTAGACCCGTGGGTCCTACCGGCAATCTCACCTTCAGGAACTCTATCAGGATTCTTCACAAGCGTGTCCTTCTAAGCCTGTGCCCATTTAAGCCCTCTTACACGCCTCTCTACTTGAATCCCATGGAAGCGAATAAATTGATCATCGCTGGCTGGAAACAAGCACAAGCTGGCTAGGGAGGATCAGAGAACAGACGGGAATTCTCCCAAGGAGCTCTTTCTTGGCTCCTGGAAATCCCAAGCATCTTTATGTTCCCCGCAAACCTGAGAGGTGCGGGCAGGGAGTGCACAGGTGAAGGAGGATGTATTAAAAGAGCCAGAGTTGCTGTTTCTCCTGCAGAGGGACAAGGAAGGGACAAGAGAAGTGAACATAACGTCTGTCTTTTGGGTTGTACCACACTCAGGTGGAAGATAGCAGCCTTGGCTATCCTTGCAATACACAGATTTTTGAGCTCCCCAAAACCTGCTCTTGAGCTTGAGTTGTCCTTTCAGGGGGGCAAGACGGTGGACTCTACCTTAAAGGGACCCAACTTCGGGAGCACACTTGACGCACTCACCAGTCCTTTAAAGCAGCTGTTTAGTCGTGACCCCATGGGGTTGCATATCGGATATTTACATTACGATTCATAACAGCAGCAAGATTACTGTTATGATGTAGCAATGGAATAATTTTATGGTTGAGGGTCACCTCAATATGAGGGACTGTATTAAAGGGTCACAGTGTTAGGAAGGTTGAGAACCAGGGCTTTCCAGCATGAACCAGCTCTGTCCTCCGCTCGAGTGTCTCCAAACCGACGGTCCCTATCGTGCTTCCTGCTGCTTCCCTTCGCTGCTCTCAGATCCGTGCCCGCCTTCTCCAGCTACATCTGACCACCTTGACCTGTAAGTGGCAGTCAACCCCAGGGCCTTTGCATCTGCTCTCTCCCCAGAAAGCCAGGTCCGCTTCCTCCTCCCACTGGGGTCTTGCCCAAATATCCCCTTTGCTTAGTTAGCATCCTGTCTAAAGAGTTCTGCCTTCTCCAGCTCATTCTGCCTGCCTTATGCTTTTCTAGCACTGACCATGTTTGATTTGTGGTGATAGTTCCTTTCTTCTAGAGCCTATGAAAACAGCGGCTGTGAATGTTTCACACAGCGAGTGCCCCATGACAGGCACACAGCAGAGGTTTGCTGACCGAGTAAGTACAAGAACAACCGTGGTCAAGATACACATTTACTTTTTTCTGTCACGTGTCAAAGTCTTCACCTCTTCTGGCATCCCAGCATTCAGTAATTTGTTTCTTCAGCCAGTGTTTCTGATCAGTGTATATATTATATATATATTATATATGTAGATGAAAAGTTACTCAAGGAAGAAATTATACATTCTAAGGGAATACATTATCACTTCCGTAGCAAAGCGAAGCTAACAGAAGCCCGTTATCAGTTATTCTAAATACATTCCTTCGATGATGTCATCTTAACTATCTAGACACCAGTCTTCTGTTGGGAAGGAGACCAAATGTTTTCATTGCCTAAAGGAGACTCTCTGACCCCTGGTTCTACAGCTAAAACCACGACCACTGCTGGAGGCTCCAGCTTGAAGCCTGTGAAGACCAGCTGATTCTTTCGATGTTCCAGACTTCACAGCTCGGCTAACTAAGATATATGAGGGTGCGTGCGCTTCCGTTTGTCTGCAGACAACTGGCCCAAAGAAGGTTCCACGAATGCTGCACCCACAGACCGCGCAGCTGACCCAGATGGTGCCCAGGGCCATCATCCCCTGCCTTTTGTCCTGCCTTATTGAGAGTTATTTTCTTCTCACACAGGATAGCTTTTAAGTATTTACCTCCCACCATCTTCAATTGTATTCCCACCCCTATTTTACACATGAAACACCTAGGGAAGAATTAGAAACTTGATCAAGAATATTTTCTGTCTATACATCATCACTGTATTTTTAAGGCCAAGAGCACAGTAGTAACTCCAACAGCTTTAAAGTAGATAGGAGATGGGTGGTGGTGTTAGCATCTGAAGGCAGAACCATCCAGTTCTTTCTTCACTCTAGCCGGTGGCCTCTTAGTACCCACACTCAGAAAGCCAGGGGTGACCAAGGTGAGGCCCAGGCCTGGTCTTCCTAAGGCTCCTTTCCCTACTGCCTTTGTGTTCCCTCGGCACCCGGAAAATGTCTGTCGCCTTGGCATCAGAACAGCGGAAGAAAAGACAGGGCTTAGACATCCTCCTTTAAACCCTGGCCGCCTTACAACATACCACGCTTTGGCTAAGGTAGAACTCCAGGAACCTCGACTCTCTGGCCTCCGTGATAGCTCACTGACACAGAAGGGTGTTCGGGGGACCTCACACCAGGCATGTCACAATTTGTCTGCCCTATAAAATACTAACAAAAGACAGTTCTGTCTGAGGCTCGGTCTACTTCCTCTAACCAACTCGCCGTTTAATAAGATGAGTTACCACTAGGGGACAGTGAACTAGCGCAGACGGGGAGGAATCCACCAGCAAGGGAGCTGGAGGCTTCTCCCTGCTGGGCAAAGTGTGGAACTGCTTTTGTTGGGGCGCTCTCCCTGCTCCGTCTTAGCGGCTGTGTGAAGAGCATTCGAGGGTTGTCAAGAGGTGTAGGGTTAGGGAGGAGATCTGTTCCCATCCATGCTGAGAGTGGGGTGCGCATCTCGTCATCGGCTCCACAGCCACAGAAAGCTAATGGTCTCCCCCTTGAAATTTCAGGCTTGATCGTTTCCGAGATGCCCGGTGTTCACTTTCCTAACACTGAAACGTAAACTGCTTCCCTTATCTGAAGCCGGAAAACTGTTTCTGCAACGTCCTAGGTAACAGGCGGCTTTCACCTCCCCCTTCCCTGACCCTGCTAGAGGAAGATGAGCTCTCAGAGACTCCAGTGAGGTCACCCCTGTATTTTTCCTTAACACAACACAGAAGCATTCTGTTCCCTCCGCACTGATCCTAAAGTCCTGCTTCGGATTACAAAAGTCTTTCACTGCAAATACAGGCGTCTATTCCAAAACATTTAAGTCAATAAAGGTCGCTTTCCCAGAGGTTGATCTTGATTAGTGTGTTCCCATCATTTATTATGCAAACCAAGGCATTTTGAGCACGAAATTGAATATTAATAATATTTAAGACAGGCACCAAGCATAGACCAAGTTTGCGATGACTCGACGCATCTCCGTGTTTAGGAACTATGGAGACATCTTTTGTCTTAATGGTTTGCTTGCGGGTGGGGAAGCCTCCTTGGAAATTGCCTTATCCTGAAAATGTTCATCCTCATTCCACATAAACAAGGGTGTCCTGTTTCTCAGAGCCAGTGACATCTGCCTCGAGGAGATGGAAGCAGGTCTCCCCAGACCCCGCACCTCTCTCTTGTCCCCCCCCCCCATCTCTAAGCCTTTTTCTGTGAGAAGTAACATCTCTGAAAGCTACATTCTGAAGGGTTTGTATTCAGGCTGGAAAGAGAGGGCCCTGTGGTTAACGATGGGTACTTCTCTCAAGAAGAACCCGAGCTTAGTTCACTTGCGTTAGGTGGCTTAAAGCTGCCTGTAAAGCCAGCCCCAGGAGGATCTGGTGATTCTGGCCTCCATGAACCCCTGCATTCATGTGTGTGCATGCACACACACACACACACACACACACACACACACTTAAAATGATAAAAAATGAATCTCTTTTTTAAAAGGCTGTCTTGTATTTTCTCTGTGATGTTTGAAAATATTTCTTTGTTCTGATATATATACACACATATATTTATATATACATGCATGTATATTCACACACATATATATTTATATACACACACATATATTTATGAACACATATATTCATGCATACACGTATATATTTATGCACACACATATATTTATATATATTTACATGCATACATATATTTGTACACATATTTACACATATATTTATACACATATATATTTATATACATATATTTACATATACACATAGATTTATATACACACGTATTTATGTACACACATATATCTATATACACATATTCATATACACATATATTATATACATATATATTTATATGTGCAATATAAATATATATGTATATAATATATGTGTATATGAATATATCTATATACACATATTCATATACACATATATTATATACATATATATTTATATGTGCAATATATTGGTATGCACATATATACATATACACACACATATATTGATATACACGTGTACATATATATTTACATACACACATAGGTTTATATACACACATATATTTATATATGAACACACACAAATATATATATTTATACACACACACTACCAATTCCTTTTCTAAGCAGTGGTTATGATTTATTTCATAACAACAAAAATGCCACTGTGATTATTCAGCTGACGTCCCTTCCAAAGAATGGAACTTTGCCTCTGCATGTCTGAGACGAGCAGAGATGGAGCATCTCCAGCACTAAGAAGCAGTGCTCTGTTACAGGTGTACAGAAAGCCACAGGCACACACCACCAATAGTCAGCGTGCTTACTGGGAAGCTCCACGGAAGGAGATGGGTTTGTGAGCCCATTTGAATAGTGCATATTCAAATGAAGACTAGATAAGAAAGTAGAGAGGGACAAATACAGGGAAGGGGTTTATGAAGACAAAAGACAAAGGAAATGACTGGTTAGCCTTCTCGGGCATACAAACAGAAGTTAGGGTGTTATCTGCTTTAAAAATTGCCTTGATCACTTTGGGTAAGAGGTACAATTAATGACTGATAGAAAGGTAGGTAGATAGATAGACAGACAAATAGATAGATGGAGATAGATGATAGGTAGAGAGAGAGAGGTAGATAGATAGATAGATGATAGATAGATAGATAGATAGATAGATAGATGATAGATAGATAGATAGATAGATGATAGATAGATAGATGATAGATAGATAGATAGATAGATGATAGATAGATAGATGATA